>NC_047517.1:12312746-12612746 GCF_902827115.2 Pseudochaenichthys georgianus | reverse complement strand
TTTGGGGTGGCATTGAAATCACTATTATATGAACATAAAAATACATCTCACTAGAAAATAAGGGGTTATTTTAAGGCACCTACAACACCTCTACATTATTTGGGATTAAGTGGTGGAATAGATCAAATAATATTCAGTATATCTAACTCTTTTTTTCGTATTCCCGCATGCAAAGTATCAATGCTTACATTATACAAATATAATGCAATATACAGACTGTTTAGCTTATGGTGATCAGCAGCACTATGAGCTCATTCTCTCAGTGTATACAGAGACACACACACATAATTTAAATAGGAGTTTTTTAAATTAAATGATAGGTTAAGAATAAACATCTTAAAGTAAATAACAATAAACAATAGCCCTTAACCCTGTAAGGCCCCCAGTTGTAATTTTACAACAAAATACTTTAATCTATCCTAAAAAAGTCAGTAAATGTTTTTTTTTTTTTAAAAGACTACATTTACATAGTCAAAAGGTCCTTTTGTTCAGCCTCACAATGCTATTGGGTAGTAAATGTGTTATAGGTCCTGCCCTCTGGAACATACACAGCAGGGATGTTGGGCCCCATGGAAATATATCACATTGGGCCCCACCACCAGGCCCAGGCCACGCCAACCAAGCAATTGCTGTAACCTAACCACACCTCCAGAACCCAACCGACTCATTTATGCTTTAAATAACTCTACATGTACAGGCTTGCATCTATCTTGTAGTCCAATACTAACTGCACAATATTTACTGACACTGAGCTGTGAAAATATAACACTTATGGGGGGACAGGGCTGCGGAGCCTAAAGATGGATCTGGGGAGGGACAACTGATTTAGTATGAATAGCTGCTAAAAATGTACCTGCATTTATTAAATGTCAGCTAAAAGAGGAATGAAATTAAAAACTTGTATAGATATTAACAGTACTTAATGTCAGCTTACTAAAAAAAAAACATAACAATTATTATTATTTACAATGGACTACGCTTAGCTAACAGACACATTTCCACCACTCATGGACCACACCCACCTTTTCTTTGAAAAACTGGGTGACATACTGTCGCCCTTTAGTCCCTCTCTCTTGTCTTTCTCTCCTTTCTTTTCTCTTTTGAAAGCCTGACTTTGTTAGTCGTTGAGACATGGTTCACACGTAAGTACTAGCATCCCTGCTCCTAACATGCTCTCACTCTCTGCTAGAAAGTGCCGGCGGTGCTGCACCGCGTTTGGAGGCAGGATAATTAACTTTTGGAAGACAATAAGTTAAATGAATTGTAAGTTTAGTGAGTACATTATCAATATAACGTCCTATTAATGTTAATTCTTGATGAATGATGAAAGGTTACTAAACATTTTTTTCTTAATGTTCTAAAATAGTTTGGGCCCCCGTGGTGAGGGTGTTTGGGGTGGCCAGGATTCAGCTGGGGGTGGGCGTGGCCACTCCCAGCTGAATCCTGGCCACCCCCCTGGCCACCCCCCAGCTCCGCCATTGCAGATGAGCCCAAATTAATTGGGCCAGGTCAGGCTAAGGCTAACATTTCAGACTGTCGCAGAAATCTTCTGTCCGTCTCTCTTCAGCTTTTCCCTACCTCTGTTCAAATGTGCTCTACTGATATGTAGAAGGAGGCTGTGGTGTCTCAGTGGATAGTGTGCTGGACTTCGAATCAGGGGATAGCAAGTTTGATTCCCACTCAGCATGTTGTTGTGTCCCTGGGCAAGACACTTCACCCCAAATTGCTCCTGTGGGGATTGTCCACAGTACTCAATGTATGTAAGTCGCTTTGGATAAAAGCGCCTAACAAATGACATGTAATGTGATGTGTGTTTCCAAGCCGGTGAATGTGTTATTGGGAACATAGATAAACATATGGACATTCAGTAAGAATTCATCGTAATTCAGCTGCTTCCTCTCTGACTCAATGTCTCTCCATAACAACAGTTTTGGAACAACAACTGATGCCTGCTCTACCCATATGACCTCATGGTTACCGGGGCGATGGGGATTCCTGGTGCTGAGAGCGATGTGATTGGCTGAGCCCGGAAAAGAGCTCTTAAATGGGTCAAAGCAGTCAAGTGTCTCTATGCAGGAGGTGTGTGTGTGTGTGTGTGTGTGTGTGTGTGTGTGTGTGTGTGTGTGTGTGTGTGTGTGTGTGTGTGTGTGTGTGTGTGTGTGTGTGTGAGTGTGCAATGCTGCATCGAGACAGAGAGAGAACAGATTTCATCTTCCAATTGTACATACAGTGCTGATCAGTAAAGCTTGTGTAATTATAAAGCCATCGTCTTCCCTGCACCCACCCACTCTGTCTCTTTCTTCTTCCTGTTTGGCTCTTACCATCCTCCCTTCCTTCGCTTTTTTCATGCATTTTGTTGTTTTTCTGCATGTGCACTCTCTTTCTCTCCCTCCTGATATTTAGATGTAGCCCATCTGTCTGCATTGGGACCGTGGAAGCCAACACTGACCCCAAATGGCTGCATTATGAAATGCTTTGCTGGGCTTTGAAATGTAGAAAGCACATCAGAAAGATGATGCAACATGCTTCCATATTATGGCTAGCGTGAAAGAATTGGCCTGGATAGTTAATTGCATCTCTCATGGGGAGCTTCCTGCACAGCTAATTAATGTTTTTAATGTGTTCAGGATGGCAGGCTACAATGCTTCCTGTGAAATCATGCGAGCATCTTAAACCAAAGTTTGGGGATTGTACTGCTGCTGACCTGCCTTCCACAATATCAATTAAAACTGGATTATTTTAATAAATGTCTTTGAGTATTTTCAGCTGAGATAAGAATAACACATTTGTTATGAAATAAAATGCAAAACGATACAAAGACAACACAATGTTGTAATAATAATAAAGTATTGCTATTGATTCAAATCCTTTTTACTAACTGACATACTTTAAGAAGTCACGTAATACTTTGGGTGTTTTCAGCTGAGACAAGAATACAAAAATGAAGGAAAAACTCATCTATTTTCATTGTGTTTTTGTTTATAACATTTGATTAAAAAAAATGTAAATATATATATACATATATATATATATATATATATATATAGTACATCAAACTTGCATGTACTGGGAATGAGTCTTTGCTGTGGCGGACTCAGGTTCGCCTGCGTTCACTTTACGCGTGTCATATCCCTATCTCCCCCGTTCGACACTGTCACTCTCTAATGAAGGCTAAAACTAGCCCAAAAGACAACAACAAACCACAGCTCTGTATCCTTTTAGCAACTTTAATATACGTTAAAAGTTATATAATATGATGTGCTTTTTAAACCTTTGTCAAAAGTTCAACATTTTCCGGAAATGTTCGATGAATGGTAAGAAATGCCAAGCCATAACCCCTTGAATGTATCTTAAATATGTTTTAAATAAGTGTAGCAGACAGGTGGGTTTATGTGTCGGACGACTTCTCTGTCAGTAAAGCAGCAGTGGGGCTCGGGTCAGAGCTGCAGTGTTAAAAGGGTAAGGGTGTGTGAGGGGCATAGGTACCGCAATGCAGGCCACCACTCTGGCACGTCTAAATAAGGCGTCAAGAGAGTGTGTGTGTGTGTGTGTGTGTGTGTGTGTGTGTGTGTGTGTGTGTGTGTGTGTGTGTGTGTGTGTGTGTGTGTGTGTGTGTGTGTGTGTGTGTGTGTGTGTGTGTGTGTGTGTGTGTGTGTGTGTGTGCTTGGCCTCCAACACAGTCGAGCTGAGACACCCTATCCTTACAGAGAGGACGAGAGTAAGGAAGGAGCCTCACTGCGGCACTTACTGTAACATAAACATGCCATACAAAGTGTAAAAATGTGTCCAGCAATCCATTACTACCCTATCCTGAATTCACCAACACTTCCACCAACATTGTATGTCTCCCGTGTGAGTGGGACGTAGATAAGTGGGCTTTACTTGAAGTTGCCGGGGTGCTGGCTGAGGGCCAGGTTCAGGGTGTCCAGGGCATGACGCTGGTGTTTCTGGGCGCTCAGCAGCAGCGTCAGCAGGTGGAGGGAGTGTAAGTCGTCCCCACAGAGAGATAAAGCTGCCTGCAGGGGCTCGATGGCTGCTGAAACCTGCCAGACACACACACACACACACATTCTTAGGTATACTGTAATGTTTCTTAATGATTAATGTCCGTTATTAAAGGGTAATAACTGTGTTTGCTTATACCTGCCGCACCAGTGCCAGCTGCAGAGACAGGTACATCGCTATCAGAGCGTCCTCAGGGTCTAATGCGTGAGCCCTGTGGAGCAGAGAGAGAACACAATGTTTGTATGACAGGGAAGGACATGTCTTAAACACCCTCGACTGCATGGGGCTTTCATATGGCAACACTTACTTGGAGAACATGGAGAATGTAAGGTCAATTCAATTGAAAAAAGTGTAAATAAAGACTAAATGAAATCAATAAACATAAATGATTGAAAGAAATTAAATATAATTTAAATAAATACAAGATATTACATATAAATATAGATAAAAATAGATGAACATTTTGATTTTATTGGACTGTTCCCAACTGCGCTTTGTTTACAATGTACAATGTGTTTGTGAGAATTGTTTATATTTTAACAAATGACTCCCCTTTAAAATAGATATGTTTTTTTATTTCTATTATTCAAGCAATTATTAAGTAATACAAACACATTACTGGGAATGTTTACATGTAAAAGTAATGCAATAGTGGAATGTGAAACAAAACCCTGAGTTTCAGTGGGATACAATACCGACTATTGTGCGTCTACACTTTGAGGCTTTATTTAGCCACAGCAGTACTTTGAGATCATTGCTAACATCTGCATACCGAGGCAATGCTAACAAGCTTTCAACATGCTTATGCCATGCCAACATGCCATGTTAACCCCATTGAGCATGGCTACATATGAAATGCTTTATATGTATGTTTAAAATGAGAAAGACTTGGGACTACTGATAAACAGGAATATACAGTAACAAGAAGAACCTACTTGCTCAATGCTCGTAGCGCTTTTTTGTTGAACTCATTACGATCAGCTTTTAGAGAGGCTGGAGAGAGAAGAAAGATTCAAATGTTACCCCAAATAGCTTTAGCTTTGCTATAATTAAGCAGTTCAATTGTAACTATTATAAAGTAAAATACTGTTCACTTGGCATTGGCAAGTGAACAGTATGAAATATAGCAAATAAGTTCAACCTAGTTTTTACGCGAGATATGGGAAGATTGTTACTATGACGATTGATACTAACATGTATCTCTCTCTCATGTAAGAAAAGACCAGCAAACATAAATCAATCGCCTCTATTCAAAGGCATGGGAACTTGTTATCGTCTTGTTTAATCTGTATCTAACTGCATACAAACTAGAGCCTTTCTACAAAAATATCAAAGTTAACAACTTGGTTATCATGAAACCATAGTGGGTCCAAGGAGTCAGGTGTGTGATGTGATGGGGCTAGGGTTAACCTAACACTATTTCAGCCTAGCCCTAGCCCCTACTCATTATATGTTGCCACTCGTGTCATTACCATGCTATATCAACGCCAGGGGAAGCCTTGTGCGTAGTGTTTTGATGCAGAAGGTTTATGCATGGTTAAAGTTACAACACGTTGTGATACAGTCATGGTTAGGTTTAGGGTCAAGACACCAACCTACTTGGTAAGGATTAAATACAAATATAAAGGTTTCAGTTATTTCATTCGGTGACATGGCGTCAAGTAGTCACATGAGATCACTTCCTGTGGTTCCACGCAGGACACAAGCACTGGTCTCCTAGAAGTCCTGTTTTTGAAAAATGTGTATATTTGTTGGTTACATTACATTTCATTTAGCTGACGCTTTTATCCAAAGCGACTTACACTAAGTGCGTTCGACCAAGAACATACTCCCTTGAAGAAAACACAATCATATAAGTACATCAGGTTTCATAGAGCCAAAACATTTCAAGTGCTACTCATGGCTTTAGATAAGCCAGTCATTTGTTAGTATATAAGTGCTCTGTTAGCAGTTCTGTGTGTGTGTCCTCACCCTCAGAGGCCTGCAAGCTGCAGCACAGTCCCAGGGAAAGGTAGGCTCGAGGTAGAAATTCTCCTGCTTCTTCCCCCATGGACACCACACTCTGCGACAGATCCTCAGCCTGCCCAAACTGGACACATCAACTACACTCAATACGTGTAATTGTCAATACTCAAATGGGCAGGTGAAACGCTGAATTATACTTCCTATGAACAAATAACCTTTCATACGGAACAATTACATCCTGGAGGATCATTTGAGGTATTGTACTGTTAACATTACTTACAACATCCATTCATTTTAGAGGTATAGAATTGCATTTATTTTAGTCTGTGTTAGTTTTCAAAGGGTGTTTTCTAGGTTTAGTTTAAGTTTTTTTTTTTAAATGTTGAGTTTTAATTTTATAGTGATTGTTGTTTTTTGTTAGGGTTAGGTATTTGTATATAAGAAATAGGTAGTATGCATAGTACACAATAAGTGGTTGAAGAACTGTAGGAAATGCCATTATGCTTGACATTTTAAAATGTGGATATCGATTTGAGTAAAAGGGCCAAATAACTTGGTTGAATGTCATTGGATCTGCTACAATTATTTGATCAGGTTTGTGTTTCTTGATTTGACTGTTTTGGACAAACAGAAGCGACTTTCTGTTTCAGTGTCCCAATTTTTGTTCACACCTTTTTTTTGTTTGAGTATGATAATAATTATGAAAATAACATTGGTGTTATTAAATCTCCTGCATGAGTGTAGTGTGAGGACAGTCTAAATAGATTCAAGGACAATGCAGAGTTGGCTGAAGGAGACACACACACACACACACACACACACACACACACACACACACACACACACACACACACACACACACACACACACACACACACACACACACACACACACACACACACAAAGAGGGCGTTTATCAGTTTAAGAAGGTGGCATATATATAGTTTGTGGAAAAGAGGTGAGCCGAGGAGAAATTGTGTCACTGTGGGGTACGGCTGGTGGCGGCAGGTGGGTAGGTGGGCGTAATGGGGGGGGGGGGTAATGCTTTTGACGGCATGCCAGCAGAACAGCAAGCCAACTGCTCTGACACCCTGCCCCTCCTCCTCCCCCTCCTCTTCCTCTGCTCTATCTCGCGGTGTGTCTTTCTCTGAATCCAGCCCTTGCGAGTTCAAGTCATGCACACAGTAGTATTTAAACACACAGCCCATCCATGCACATCTTAGGAGGAGTATGATCCTCTCCTTTGAATAGTTAGGCGTGGAAACCTTGCATCTGCAGTACTGCTTTTTAGGAATTTATATATTTTTTAAAATCTGCTTTGCTTCCAGTGGTGCAGTTTGTACTGATGTTACGAGATTAGGCAAGATTGTTAGGGTCTTTAGTGGGGGAACAAACTGCTGGCTAGATAGTAGTCCAGAATGTCCAGTGGAGCTGATGGTGGATAATGGTGGTCCATTTATGTAATGCGCCACTGCACTACGGCCACCGTGTCCCATTGTGATTACGGCTGTAAGCTCCTTAGTGTCTCCGGCCTGCCATGATCTCCAGCCACTGACAGATGTGCTCTCTCCGTTCGCCCCTGATAGCTCCTCTTTTCTAATCTCTGACCCCTTTCTCTCTCTCTGTCTCACTCACCCTGACACTCCCCCCCCCCCCATACTAAATACCTCTGTTGATGCGACTTTCTCCCTCCCTCCCTCCCTCCCTCCCTCCTGCCCAGATCATGAACAGCAGGACTATCCAAGCTGGCCGGGCGTCACAGTGCTGCTGTGTTATGGCTCTCTATGCACACACTACATTTTAATAAAGCTGCTGTTGAGAGCTGGATATGCTCCCAGAGTCCTGTGTTCCCCAGCTCAATATCCTCTTGTTTTATCACACATTACATTACAGAGAGGTTTCAAAGGTTTGTTATGTTCTCTGCGATGTGACAAAGGTTAGAATCAGCCACCTACAGAGTCCTTTAAAGCTACACGCCCAACTGTGCAAGCAGAGTGTGTTCTTGTTCTTTAGACGTTGATATCTCGACACTGGCAGAACGTATTTGAACCATTCAAACTGCATTTAAAATGCACATCTTCCTTTGTTCGTTTGAATTGGATTTGAAAGACACACCTCAGCAATCTTTTACAGTAAGGATGCTGGAAACATGCTGCTCATGTAGTGTAGGATTCTATGACCTCTTCTTTTAGTTTATCTTCTCGTGGTTGACGCTATAGCGAAGGTAGGCAGGTGTAACTAAATGAAGATGAATTATAAATTACAAAACTGATTGTTCGATCTCAACTGCTTGTTGTTGATATCTCATAAGTTCCTGATAAGGATTGATCCTGTAATCCTGTGAAATGTGAACCTTTAAATAATATATTATCTTGCCTTTTGACAAGTCAGTAAATATGTTCTTGATGAGTTAATGATCTCAACTGCTAGTGTCAATGTTCAATAGAGCCTGATGTTCAGGGTGATGCCCCATTTAGAGTAACATAGGCCATAACGCAGGGTATACCAAAGACATGGCTACTTTGTGCTGTCTGGTTAGGTCTGCAACTAAAGACACTTTTCACAATGGAATCATCGTTTTGTCTATTAAACTTAATAGACAAAACGATTATTCCATTGTGAAAAGTATCTTTAGTTTATGTATTAAGTTCCAAGGTGATAAGTTGAAACGTGTTGCATGCCTAAACCCAAAAATAATTAGTCTATCCTTAAATGACTTTACGGGTCAATCGATTATCGAAGTAGTTGGCGATTATTGTTCAGTTGATCGCTGAGCTGACTGATTGTTGCAGCACCAGGGTTAGGGTTAGGCTCACAGACCAAACTGCATGTACATATATTGTGAGTGCATGTACATTAAAGGGTAATGAATGTTTTGTGAGTATTCACCCATTGCAGTTGACCAATGCAGACTTTAGCAGCCAATAGCGGCAACGAGGGGTCCTCTGGTCTCATCCTGGCACACTCTTTAAATACAGACACAGCACCGACCCCCTGGAAGGAACACACACACACACACACACACACACACACACACACACACACACACACACACACACACACACACACACACACACACACACACACACACACACACACACACACACACACACACACACACACACACACACACACACACACACACAAATTGTGATTAATGTGCACACAGGCGCCAGTTATCATGCGGCCACAGATCACATGGATCTCTTTTAAGTGAGTGCATCAAACACATTTCAACTGTCCTTACACAGCCCTAATAGACCCATTTAGACACACAGTCACTTAATACATGTAGGTCAATCATTAATGGACCACGTGCACGTGCACATGCACACACACCTGCCCACAGACACAAGCCCGGCTGGCCCTAAATAGAAGCGGATCTGACGACACTGAGGCAGCCCCTTCTCCTTCTAGGGAGCAGCCTATTTCCAGAGCTCTCCATTGATCTGCAGTGTCACTTTATACTGCAAGGCAGATACATGTTTCTGTCACACACATGGGCGCGCACACGGAGGCAGAAGCGGGGCGGGGGTGGGTAAGATATTCCTTTTGAGGACTCCCATCCAAGAGGCTTTTCTGTGCTACATGGTTAAGAGTCATTGCGTATGTTTTGCTATAATTTACTTGCCAATATATGAATCAAATAAAACTCAACCCATCTTCTTCTCGAGCAGACTGCACGATTATCTGCGAAAAACCATTTGTTGCACCATGCCTGGACATGAGTGTGAGGTGCAGTGTACAGCTCAGAGGTATGGCAGGGAATGTATGTCACATTTAGGGTGTGTCGCCGTGTGTGTAAGGGGCTGTTGCTGGTATATAAGGAGACATGAGCTCACCTTCCTGGCTGCCATGAGTGACAGGCCCAGCTGGTGCCAGAGGTGGAACTCGTTGAATGAAAACTTCATGGCTCGCTCCAGACACTACGAGGAGAAATGCAGACGCGCACATATGTCAAAGTCATATAATTCATACATGGGTGCAGTCATGTTCAGGTTAACCCAGTCTGAGACAAAAACAAATGAAATGCATTAAAAAATAAATGCTTATACTGTTGGAAAGCCAGGGTTAGAACTAATTTCCCCTCATTTACAAAGTCACTAAACTGAATGGGCACTCTTCTTCTACATTTGTCTAGCTTGACATGACTGTCAGTCACCACTCACCACCCACTCAGCGCTGCTTCAGTACATAATGAGCGTGTGGACGAGCAGTGGATGGCGTGGTGAAACTTTTGCACAAATGAGCTAAACCACGCCAAAGGTCTGCCTAATATTTTAAATAAATAATGTAAAATGAATGCAACTGTCACTGCATACGTCATGCTAACCCTTGTTAACCCTGCTAATCAGGCGCCCCTCGTAACAAATCCCAATTCAACCCCTGGTTACGGGGTTAATATGCAGAGTTGTAACTAGGGTTTAGACAAATGGTGATGCAGGACACAAAACACTGCGGTTAACTTATCACACTGATGTTTAGCAGGTGTAATGTTTATTTATTCAATGTCATCTTACTCAAGCATGTTAGCACGCTAAAATTGGCTAATTAGCACCAAACAGACAGTGAGAGCTGATGGGAATGTCTGATGAACATTAACAGTATCTCAGAGTTGTAACAATTTGCTGTGTCGGTAGCTAATCTCAAGTGGAGAAGATTTTTGGATGGAAGTGGAACCTATCAGCTATCGTCAAACAACAAAATAGCTAAAAACTAGCTTAAAATTAGCTTGTAAACTGACTACTTGTAACACAAATCAAAACAATTCTCGTGTCCCAAGTTGCTAATTGGACTGTTACCAATAACCAGTACATGGAAGAGGAAGTCTTGGCCCGGATATCAGCTAGCGACACCAGAATCCCCAATTACAGCTCCTTGCCCCAAGAGTGTTGTCAACATCTGATAGCCAATGGGTTATGAGTAGGGTTGGGTATCGTTTGAATTTCCACGATTCTGATTCCGATTCCGATTCTACTTTTCGATTCCGATTATTTGAGGGGCAGGGTAAAAAAATGATACATGCTTCTTCTTCCACCAAAAAAATTACATTCATTCGAGAAACTTTTACACAGGTTAGTTTAAAGTAATATTCACATTAATCAGTCTGTTTATATTCACTGCTATATAACTGTAACCTGAGAACCACTGAAGCTACAACAGTGCAACAGTCCCCCCCCCCCATTTAAAAACAGTTCTTGTTGAGAAAAACAAGCATATCTGCCTTCTCAGGCATAGCTACTGGGAAGAAATGTTTGAACATTTTAAAGTAAAATGCTTCAATCTGGTGCACTTTAAGCAGAATTACTAGAGACTAGATCTAGGGGGTACAACTCTAAACACCCATATGAAAAAGATCGGTTTACATTTTAATAATTAAATAAGTATGTGAACATAACCAGTAACCTACCATAGCCAATAACAAATACATGTAACGTATTTTATTTTTGTTGTTCATTCATATCTTATTTTACTTTTTAATTTATGCATATTTTTGTATCTCTCCAGTTTAAAACGATATGTCTGGTTTACTGTCCTATACATTGGAATGATTTCAAACCTGTTTTATCCCAATAATTATAAAAGAGTGCCTTGGAAATATGTGTTTACATAAATTGTGATCATTTGAGACCCACTGAGATAACTTAGACTAAAGTGAACTATCTAAACACTCAGAGTCCTTTACCTCACTGAGCTGTAGTTATCAGCCTCTCAGTCTGACTGGAGAGGACTCTCCTCCACATCATTGTAGAAACATCTTCTTCTTCCGTTAGAGCAGCTAGCACCAGATTCTAATAACAACAGCGCCGGTACCGGTGCGCCCTCTCTCTCTCCCTCGCTCGCTCCCACGCTCGCACTTTGGCTGTGAGCTGCGGGCGCCAGATAAGCCAACATCCCCCATTTTCATCATACAAGGCAAATTAAAAGTTTAACCGGGGTGAAAAGGGTGTTACATTTACTTAATTATGAATGTTGTTACATCAAGGCCGAAAATTAGGATGAGCCCCAACGGTCAAAACATTTGTTTTCCCTCCCAGAGCTATCAGCGCAGCGCCTCCACAGATCTGGCGCCCTAGGCGAACATGGTTACGCTGTAGGAAGTGTAGGTACAACGCTAAATTTCCCACCCCGCCGCAGTCATACAGTAGGCGAGAGCGACGAGAAACATTTCCTCAGACATCGAAAAGCGGAACCGAAATTCACATTTATAAATGATGCCGTTGGAATCTAAATGTTGGAACCGGTTCCGAACCGGAACCGGTTCTCGGTACCCAAACCTATGATTGTCTTTGTTGGAAACATGAACGTGTGTACCTAATTTCATAGCAATCCATCCAATAATTGACAAGAAAGTTAACCCGAAAACAAAATTCCAACTTCAAGGCGGTACCAGGTTAAAGTCAAAGGATCACCAAACTCATTATTCACCGGACATGGAATATCCTTAGCAAATATCATGCTTATCCATCCAATAAACCATACCGTTAGAGCGGCGGACTGACACCACTGAAACGGTCTCTACCTGACCAGCATTAATCCATCAGTAATATTAATCCAATCATTTAATTTATATGATTATACATGAAAGAACTAATATCATTTACTTTTATTGATCACATTTTGAATGGAGGACTTTTACTCGAAATTGGAATATGTTTACACTCTGGTGTTACTGCTTTTACTTAATCATAGGATTTAGATACTTCTTACATTTGTCAGATATGTCATCTTTTAATGTTTACCATACAAAACTCTAGCAATTTTGTTGTATTATATAATGATGTCAAATGTATGCAACAGCAAAACCCTAGCTAATTGTAATACTAATACATACCTGTGTATGCTCGAAATAAAAAGTGATATTGGAACCAGAACTAGCCTCAGACCCCTTGTGGATTGATTAATGTTTCAGAAAGTCTGTAATCAATCAATGTGAATCTTCTTCATCACATCAGAGATGGATGGCACTGACTGGCTGACACCTACTTCTTAATACATGGCCCATACTGGCCTCATATATCAGCAAGCTGATCACTGGTCTAATTGGAACTACCTCAGTGTGTGTGAGTGTGTGTGTGGTCCTCCTTATACCATGACTGATGCTCTCTGTGAATCAGTGAGACAGGTGGACAAACCTCATTTTAGACAACTTCTCCAACCTACGCCTCCCAAACTTTCTACATAGAGGTCACATTAGGGGGGGTAACCGAGTTTGTAAAAAAAGAAAAAAGGAGGAATTAAGTGTGAGATAATAAGAAAGAAAATGCAGGAAGAAGAGAAAAAAATACACATAATCCTCTTGCTCAAAGTGATAAGGACATTCATTATAAAGTTCGGCAAAGGCAAAGCTCTCACTAACACATCTCATCTCTCACGCTTTCCTACCCTCGGACCTCCAGCATGGAGTGTGTGTCTCACTAAGCTTGTGTTTGTATGTGTGTCACCACACCTCAGACAGCATGCCATACTGCCCCCTTCTGGCCATGCCGAGGGTGAGCAGGTCATAGACGGAGGTGGCATCCTGCAGGCTGCTCTGACGGGCTTCAGCCTGGTCTGGAAGACGACTGATCACCGCATCTCCGCTGGCCTG
The DNA here is from genome assembly GCF_902827115.2 of Pseudochaenichthys georgianus. Taxonomy (NCBI): domain Eukaryota; kingdom Metazoa; phylum Chordata; class Actinopteri; order Perciformes; family Channichthyidae; genus Pseudochaenichthys; species Pseudochaenichthys georgianus. The sequence continues at coordinate 12,599,185 of NC_047517.1, read as the reverse complement.
GACGGACAGAGAGGGAGAGCGAGGAAAAGGGGGAAGGAAGAAGGAAGAGGAGGAGGAAGACAAATCAGGATGGGAAAGGCGGTGATATGGATGACCTCTGCAGAAAGGTCCCCTTTAAAGTGTCAAAATATTATGTTTTGAAAGCAAAAAGGCGAAGAATGAGGTAGTGTGTGTGTGTGTGTGTGTGTGTGTGTGTGTGTGTGTGTGTGTGTGTGTGTGTGTGTGTGTGTGTGTGTGTGTGTGTGTGTGTGTGTGTGTGTGTGTGTGTGTGTGTGTGTGTGTGTGTGTGTGTGTGTGTGTGTGTGTGTGTCTCACCATGGACTCGGTGATGAGCAGCAACAACACAGCCTCCTCCACCACGTCCTGAGGACAGAAGCAACTGCAGGACACAGGGAGTAAGAAATAAACAGGAAGTCTAATCACACACACACACACACACACACACACACACACACACACACACACACACACACACACACACACACACACACACACACACACACACACACACACACACACACACACACACACACACACACACACACACACACACACACACACACACACACACACACACACACACACACCCTTTCCAAAGGTAGATAGTCAGATTGCTGGGAGTGTCCAGTTTCTGTCTCACTTGTGGTGCTGTAACCCAACACGGACCACCCTGGGTGTATCGCTACACAGCACTATCTCAGATGTCACACACACACACACACACACACACACACACACACACACACACACACACACACACACACACACACACACACACACACACACACACACACACACACACACACACACACACACACACACACACACACACACACACACACACACACACACACACACACACACACACACACACACACACACACACACACACACACACACACACGCAGGCTAATGTATTTCTTCCATCTCTTCTCTCCCATCCCTCTCATTCATCACTTTCTCTGCTTCTCCTCCCTCGTTGGTGTCTTATTAAAGGACACATTTACCAGACACCGTCCTGGCCTTTGCAAAAGAGGCAGCTGATGACAACAGCCATGAACAATACTGGAGTACAGCCATGAACAATACTGGAGTACAGCCATTCCTCAGGGTGAAGTCTTCTGTTCCCCCTCTCCTTCTAATCTCAGACATGGATTTAGATCTTCACTTATGATAGTGTGGGCAGGATTAGTCATGTGGTGGTGACTAAGTACAGCTCGCAGTGAGCGCAGGATCCCTGCAAAGAGGGGGCTGCAGGGAGCCAACATGACGCTGAGATACAGTTCAGAGTGCTGATGCAGGATCCTGTCAGTACTGTGCCATGCATATGCCATCCATCCATATGTCAATATATGTCATGTTATGTTACAGTATACTTTAGTACACAGTCCCTTTATGTCATATGTTATGTTATAATGTTTTTTTGTGTATGTTTCTCTCATGCTTTTATGTTATGTCATGTATGCAATGTCAATTTATTTAATATTACTTGCCATCTGATTATTTTTAACGTTATTTTATTTACTTGTTTTATTGTATCTAAAGTTGTTAAATTATATCATGTTTTATTTTGTATTAATTTGTATCATTTTATCTAATTTTATTAAAAGAAAAATACACCATTTTCTTGTTAACTTTTTCTATATGGCATATTGAAACTGTATGAAAGATGCTAAAACAAATGAAGTTGATTGATTTATATTGACTGAATGGTGTCATGTCATGCTTTGCTGTTATATTCGATATATTGTGTTCTTATGTCATGGTATGGTGTTCTCATGGCATATTTTCTTGTTATGTAATTATTTTTATCTTGTTATGTCATACCATGCTATGTTCCACTGTTATGTCATGTCATACTCTCTCGTCATGTTAATGTTGTTATGTTATGTTTTCCATGTCATGTTGGTTATATGATCCGTAATGAGCTACCTCCGTGCCTTACCACAGCATCTGGCACTATATCGGACAGGGCCACCATGTTAAATTGCTTTAATAAGCATTTTGTGTCCTGTGGCTCTCTGTTTGATTCTGTCACTGACTGTACTTCTGCTTCTGTGAACACCCCAATCCGTGACTCTGAACAATGTGGTCTGGAAAACCCTTTCAGTTTTACTCCTTTTACTGTCAATGTTGTTCATGAAGCCTTATCTAAGTTAGATCCTAAGAAACCGGCCGGCCCGGACAACGTAGAACCTTTCTTTTTAAAGATAGCTGCAGATTTTATTGCTCCACCTCTTACTTCTCTTTTTAACCTCTCCCTCAGCACAAATACAATTCCAAAAGTATGGAAGTCTGCTTATGTCTTGCCTTTACTGAAAGGAGGGGAGGCAACTATTTTAAATAACTATAGGCCAATCTCTAAATTATCAGCTCTGGCGAAGGTGCTCAAACTCCTAGAGTGAACAAGTAAAGGAGTTGTTATGTATAAATGATATCCTGTCTAAACATCAGTCAGGTTTCAGAAAGAAACACAGCACCATCACTGCCACAATGAAAGTGGTGAATGACATTATGAGTATTTTAGATAATAAGCAGAGTTGTGCAGCTCTGTTTATTGACCTTTCCAAAGCGTTTGACACCGTTGATCATCTCATCTTAAAGCAGAGGCGACTCAGTATTGGCATATCCAGCCATGCAGTGGGTGGTTTGTGAACTACCTCTCTGAAAGGTCCCAATGTGTTCATTTTGATGGACTGTCTTCTGAGTGGTTAAACATTGCTAACCCCAAGGTTCTGTTTTAGGTCCACTTTTATTCTCCATCTATATCAATAGTTTAGGTGAAAATGTGGATGAAGCTACTTTACATTTTTATGCGGATGATACCGTGATGTATTGTGCAGGTCCCTCATTTAAGGAGGCTGGTGTTAAATTACAGGCTGTCTTTAACATTATTCAGACTCAGCTCGCTGAGCTTAAGCTTCTTTTAAATGTTGAGAAAACCAAGGTAATGCTTTTTTTAAATGGTTCAAACTCCAGAGACTGCTTTGGATATTGTTACTATGCAAGGACAAGTACTAGAAGTGGTTACTTGTTACAAATACCTTGGTATCTGGCTTGATGATTGTCTTACTTTTAAACTTCATGTCAATAACCTGCTTAAAAAACTGAGGGTTAGACTAGGTTTCTTTTTCAGAAACAAGTCCTTTTTCTCGCTTGAGGCCAGGAAAAGGCTAGTCACTGTGACCTTTTTACCTGTGCTGGACTATGGTGATTTGATATATATGAATGCACCTGCCCATTACCTGGAAAAGTTAGATGCCGCCTATCACAGTGCTCTGAGATTTGTACTAACTGTAAAGCACTTACTCATCACTGTACCCTGTACGCCAGGGATCACCAAATACATTTGTCCAAGGGCCCAAATGTATCCAATAGACACTATCGCGGGCCAGCGATTTTATATAGCACAGAATTTTGAAGTGTGGGGGGGGTGCTAGTGGAGCACGCTCAGGTATTGCGGACCGCATAAAGCTTAGCAGACTCTTCACGCTAACGAAGGATCACTTCTAGGCAGGGTTACTTTGTAAATGTAATCAGTTACTGAATACATGCTCTGAAAGTAATCAGAATACAGTTACAGTTACGTGTCTTAAAAATGTATTCAGATTACTTTTAGAATACTTTTGGAATACTTTCTTTTTCCATAACAGATGGGTATGTTTTGGTGAACAGGAGACACTTATTTTATTGTTTTAATGGCTTATCAAGAACTCAAACACAACATATTGGTGTCATTCTGACAGCTCTCTCATCTGCACCACACATACAAAACATCTCCCGGACTGCATTCTTTGTACTGTTTTAAAACCTTTCCTTAGAATATGTTATGAATTGTAAGGTGTCCTTGGGTGCTTTGAAACGCGCCCCTAAATAGAATGAATTATCATTATTATTTATTATCTGAAACGATGTAATAACTTTTGAAACTTTTTTCAGTCACTGCATTCAGCAGCAGCAGGCCATTCACTTTGATTTGATCCCGTTATAAATGTCATCATCTTGACAATAAAGAAATGCTACATAGACGTTATCTTGCACATTTTATCTAACCATCTCCGTTTCTAACTTTCAATATATTTTAAAAGAGATCTCTCTCTCACCTGCGTGCGGGGGCGGGGCCTCACAGAAACTCTGCATCTCTCTCTCGCTCACAGACATGCTGCAGCGCTGTGCAGTGTGCACACAGTTCTGCCGGTAATGAATATTACATTTTATGAGGAAACTTTTCCACCAATAATTCCAATAAGTATTCCAAAATGTATTCACTTCATGTTTACGAAAGTAACTGTAATCAGATTACTCGTTTTTCAAATGTAACGCCAGCTGAATACAGTTAGCCTACTTGATTTTTGTATTCTGATTACGTAACGCCGTTACATGTATTCCGTTACAACCAAGCGGCAAACTCTGGGGAACAGCCGGGAAGCCAATACGGAAGTGCCACACACTGCAGTTCATACATGGGCCGCTAGGGACTGGCTGCAGAAAGGAGCAATTTCCATCGACCCCCATGTTAAAATGCCCAACTTAACAGCAGAAAAAAACACATTTCTACCCCTGGATGCAATACATATTATGATCGATATAGTTAGATTCCACCTTCATGATTATGAATCTGTGAGTGAATTGTTTTCTAACACGACCCTTTTATTTATATTAGGTCTTAAAGTTTTTGCATAAATTAGGGCATGGTCACGTTGATGGACACGTACATGCCTCGCTGTCAGCTAACAGCAACTTGTCCACTCTGCTAGGCTACAACCATAGAGGCTACAACGTTAGTTAGTCATAGTACTGTACTTGACCCTTTAGCCGTGTTCGTGGTGATTGTGCCTTTTAGGGAATATTGTTACAAATACCAGACAATTAAAATGTCGTGCTGTGCGCTTGAATATACTAACAGAACTTCCAAGAAGTCTAAAATGATAATATTATACATGTTAACCCCGTTCGCAGGTGTTTGTGTGCTTGGTAGCTTAGCTTGTTACTTATTACCCAGCTAAGGACGAAACCCTTTATGTATACATATACATTTTAGTTTATGATTCAGCCTTGGTAAGACTTTTATAGTCTATGGCTATGACGCCCATAATGCTAAATGGGAGCAAATGTTAATAGGGGACCCAATTATCCCAGTGGTTGCCGCCGGAGCTAACGGAGCCGCAGGGGGCTAGCTCCAGCCGGCGTCCCGGAGCTAGCCCACTGCGGCTCCGTTAGGTCCGGGCGGTGGAGTCCGTCTTTTCTCAACGTGTGAATGACAAGAGTAGTTATAATGATGCTGTTTCAATCACATTAGTATGCATGAAAAAGTGACAGGTGACACGCCCCCAATTGTGCAAATGAGCTAAGTCTGTCTCCCATTGGTCAATGAGCTAAGTCCCGCCTCCCATGTCCCGCCTCCCATTCTTTGATGTGTGTTATCAGGTAGGTGTGAAATGCCCCCCTGTGTAGTGCCTTTGTTGTCTAATTCTTTGATGTGTTAATTAGGGAAGACTCTTTGAAGTTATGGTGTCTGGCCCCTGTCCCCTCACACCCCTTTGTAGTCTAGTCCATTGATGTGTGTTATAACAGGTAGGTGTGAAAAGCCCCCCTGTGTAGTGCCTTTGTTGTCTAATTAGTTGATGTGTTGATTAAGGCAGACTCTTTGAAGTTATGTTGTCTGGCCCCTGTCCCTCAGAGCCCTTTGTTATCTAATCTAATTAGCCTTTGATGTTTTGCCCTTTGATGTGAGGTGTGATTTCACACTGGTGAAAGCCTTGGATGGTAATCTAGGTGTCTCTTTGAAGTTATGCGTGAGACTGTCTACCCGCAACCTCCCAGCCCAGGCCTCTCCCCCTTTTCTCCACCCCCCTTCCTGTGGCTATGAAGCCAGCAGATAGTGGGGGTGGAATTAGATGAAGATAGAAATACACTCAAACTAAATAAAAAAAGACAGACAATTCAGCTTACCAAGTCACCATTAAAAAAATAAAATTGACCAGAGACGCCTCGAATTGGGTTTAACCAGCCTGTGACCGCCACCCGTCCGGAGTGCCAGTCAAGAAACGAATGCAGCATCGGGGCCGGGTTCAGAGCACAGCCTCTTTCTGGTCATGTGTGATGGAGGAGGGGCTCTGTAAGGAAGTCTGAAGGAAGGGGGATATTTCCCCCCCGTTTGTGTACTTTCAAATTATAGCTCACTCGAGATGGTTTCTCCAAAATGACAGGTTTTGCACACATAAAAAGTGTATCTTACAGTTCCTTTAGTTGTAGGATTGTGAACTAATGTATAATTACTTTTATTAACTATAGGTTTGCATCCATTAAAATGTATCTTACAGTTCCTTTGTGAGTGAATTACACACAAATCTGCAGTGTCGCAGTGACTGACATTCTGTATGAATCTCAAAATCACAAACTGACATTAAGAGTCAGGGGGTTAATGAAATCTAATAAAACAAATTACTTCATAATCTACTTTTTCAGCTTTTATACACAAAAGTGCAGAGGAAGGTAGGCAGATTTAGAACACTATCTGTGCGATGAGAAGGAAGAGGGACGGGGAGGAAAATTCAGAGGATGAAGAAGCAGAAAACAGCCATTATTCTTCACTCTTTTGTAAAACGGACAGTTTCAAGAAAGATGAAACCGTGTTTATGCAGACATGCAAAAATATCTGAAGCCCTATAAAAAAGTTACAAGTATATTGTGTGAAAATATCTCAGAAAGTCGTAATATTGTTTATTAGTGATACCTGAGGATATTCTCTTTTTTATTTGTAGCGACTGTGAACTAATGTGTAATTACTTTTTTACTAACTATAAGAAAAGTCTCTCTGAAGAGGGGAAATAATAAAACAATTTTAAAAACATGATCTTAGTCTTTTTATAATTACTTTACACCACTATAAGGAAACCCAATATTAAGTTTGTGTGAGGTTGTACTAGGGATAATATTAGAATTTTGCTGTACCCATAAAGAATGTGTGTTTCTGCTCCATTTCACTCCATGAAGCCTCCAGCTTGTACAAGGGCTCCGCCTGCACTTAACATAACATGTCCCGCCCTCCTCACCAGATCATTTAAAAGTAAGGCGATGGAAATAGACGAAAATAAATACGCTCAACCTAGATAACAGGCCAGTCATTTCCACTCACCAAGTCACTTTTCAAAAAAGAAAAATGGCCAAGAGAAGCATAGATATGGGTTTAATCAGCGAGACGCCTGTGACAACGTACAGCCATCAGTCCGGAGCGCCAATCAAGAAACGAATGCAATATCTGGGCCGGGTTCAGACACCTCCAGCCGAAGAACTTCATGAAGAATGGACTCTGAAAAATGGCGATGTTTGGGGTTATGTATTCAACTATATGGCGAATGAACTGCATTTCTACAATCTGAAGAATGGAGAAACGTATGGACCCCGTAGTGTTAAAGCGACACTGACCTCAACAGACTGGACTGTGTTAACTCTGGTGTCTTCCAGAGATCTCCACGCAACCACTGTAGTGCATCAAGAAACCATAGTGGAACCAGCGGTGTACAAGATATTTGCAAAGAAAAGCAAAGAAACACAGACAGCATGCGAGATCAAAGAAGAGATGTCACCGCCACCCCTCAATGTGGAGGAAGAAAGAGTTATTTCCCCGCAGTCAAAAGTGAGAAGAGTCCTGACAAGCACCGTCTGGGAAACTAAAAGCGGACCATCGGGGCGATGGTATTACCGTGCAAGCCATTTGGAAACGCGGGGGAAGGACCCCTCTGATGATTTTGTTTTGGAATATTTCAACTCGACATGCAGAGTTTTTCAGACATCTGTGCGGGTGCCTCTGACTGCTTGGCTGAAAATGATTGATGAAAAAGCTACAAAGCTTAAAGAACTTTTTAAACAGAGTCAGACATCGATGGACATTATACTGGTGAAAAAGAATCTCACCTTTACAGAGGACTCTGCCTCCCACTCAACATAACAAGTCACACCCTCCTCACCAGATCATTTTAAACTAAGGACCCCTCAAAGAAAAACATTATGTATTCTAACTATGTAAAAAGAGTGTCGGGGTTGTCTTACGAAAATGTGTTATCTCTGTATCAAGATGATGTGTTTAAAAATGAATTTTGTGAAAAATACCAACTGTGTGAGAGACGTCATAAAGACACTCATTTTAACCACAGTGTTTGTTCTCTACAAATGTTTTAAGATTGTTACAAAATGTAAAAAATAAAAATAAAAGGTATGGAGACAAAATTAATTCAGGTGACTCTGGCTTTATTAGGAAAACAAACATATAATACAAAGGGGTTAGAGGTTAAATGTAACCATCGTGGACTTAATAGTCTAACAAAATACTTTATCTGAATACATTTGTTCTTTTTAAGAGCACTTTTTGAAATTATTTATTTATTATTTCAGTGGAACAATCCAGTTTTTGTTAACATCAACGCTTTCTTCTCTTTTTCTTGTGTTACTAAGATACTTTTAGACACACTTTGGTATATGCAACACTTGTTCAGATAAACAAGGTTTTTTCTTTTCTGATAAACTTACATATTTTAGTTATTTTATGTTACCAAGATACTTTGAGATACACCTTGATGTACGCAACACTTAACAAAGGGTATAATATGAAGTACTTGGTAAGGAAGGGGTTTTTCTTTAAGGGTGCAAAACTTTAGAACAGGGTAAAATATTCATTAATTTGTATTGAATTGAGTTTTCTTTTTTTGATTTTCAACATACTATATGACTTTTTCCATATTTCTGACATACTATACTTTTTTGACTTTTTTCTGTAGAATCTTGACAAAACTATTACTTGTTCTTAAATGATGACCTATTGCTGGAGATGAGATGAAAAAGCTACAACGCTTAAAGAACTTTTTTTCTAAAAACTCTCAATTCTATAATTGACTCCTCCATTCAACGCAATAAGCCCCACCCTCCACTCAGCAAATCATCTAAAACGAAGGACCTCGCTAAGACGACCTTTGTAAACTAGCCATGGAGCAGAGAAAAGCCAACACTCCCCCCGCGAGTTGCAGCCAGGAACAGAGTCCACCATCAACACCACCATGTGGGAAACCCGAATCTCGCAGTACTACTGCTGCTGATGCTACTCCTCGGGTCAAGAAGTCTCTGTTTAGGGACACAGTGAAATCGGAGTTGTTTCATATTCTGGAGAGGGTGCTGTATCGGTACAGAGAAGAAATATGCAAAGGATGCCTACGCAGTAACCCCGACCAGAGGCAACACGGTTGTCGGAATGACATGCCCGATTTCTTCTTCAGAAACAATTACAAAGCGTTAATGAAAAGACTTTGGCTCGCTGACTTCATTACTGAGATCGATCAGAGTCTTATTGAAAAAGGCATTTGCGAGGATGATCTGAAGATCGGACGCGCTTCGGATGCTTTTCTGCACAAGCTTATAAAATGCAGATGCCTCGAGGAGAGACTTGAAAATATCCATACAGAGTTGTATGGAGAAGAAGAAGACTAACAACCAGCAGTTGGATGGAGAAGAAGCCAGGGACTTGTTCGATGCAGTGACTTTTTTCTTTAAGTAAAATAAAAAATGGGAAACTACTATGCAAAACGCTCTGTATATATTGATCATAATGTAGTCATTACCCTTTTAATAAGTGTGGTGATGGGGACGATTGAAAACAGAACGAGTAGTGACCCCTGTGTAAAAAGAATGGCTGAAGTTTGTAAACTGGAAGACATTTTGGATATAGTTCGTTCTGGCAGTACTATTCCGGGTCATTGGGAAACGATTGTAAACGAAACATTTAAAGTGGTCCTGGAATCTTCATTTTCCGAAACATTCTGTAACATTATCTCAGAAATGAAACAAACATCTAAAGTGTATCATGTGCTCTCATTGTATGCTCTGGTTGTAGATGTAATGCATCTTTGCATCGAAAACAGCATACACGTGAATATTTTGACTGAAGTGAAAAAACTCCATCACGATATCTCCAGTAATATGGGGAATTCTAAGCTGGAGACTGTCCTGGGGATGCTACAATCAGTATAACTATTGATTTTGTGTGTGAAAAATAAAAAAAGTGGTTTTTTACATCTAAAAACTGTTGTCATCATTATAGCAAGGGGAGCGTGTCTGATACATGTGTATTACAGTCCTTCTTTTGGTGTTTTTCAGTGTTTTCTGTGTGTCTGTACACACAAAGCACACTTCATTATCTACTTTTCAGCTTTTTTAAAAAGAAAAGTGTATATTTTCAGTAACTTTCTGAGAGAATGTAAGCATAAATCTGTCAAAGATTCTTAACGAAATCTACTCACACAAAGTACTTCATTATCTACTTTTCAGCTTTTATACACAAAAGTGTATCTTTCAGTAACTTTACCAGAGAATTTAAGCATAAATCTGTCAAATGTTTCAAAACAGCCTTGTAACACTGAAATAGCCTCAAAATCACAAACTGCCATTAAGGGTCAGATGCTTTACGAAATCTAATAAAACAGAGTACTTTCTACAGATGAGGCCTCCCACTCAACACAATAAGTCCCAACCCACTCAGCAAATCATATAAAACTAAGGACGACCGTTGAAAACTAGCCATGGATCTGAGAAAAGTCTGATGTAGCCTACCCTTATTATCACCAGGATAACGGATATGGGCTTAATGACTGGATGTTACAAAGTAGGGGAGAGGATGTTCCCGAAGAAGAGCTCTCCTCTATATCATATCCATGTAAGGTATTTAGGACAAAAGAGGACCATGATAACATGACATATGAAGAATATCTTTCTTTAAAAGATGGTATTATAAATAACCTTTATAGAAACAGTATAGCTCATACCACTCGCCAAGATCACAAACGACAATTAGCAGAAAAGAAAAGGAAAAGTAAAGAAAAACGAAGAAAAAGAAAAAGCAACATGAAAAGGAGAAAAAAAAAAGCAAACGCAGAATGCGAATGAAAAGAAAAGGGGCCAGAGGACGGAAAACGAAAAAGACAAAAAGAAGGAAGGTGAAAAGAAAAAGAAACAAAGTGAAGAAATTTAAACTAGAGGATGGTGTTGTAGAGCCATTACCGGATCATAATAATCTTATAGATCATCTCCCGCTAACCGACTGCTGCGAATGTGTTGAACAAATACCAAAAGCAATGTCAAAAAACAGAGCATACAATGAAAGCACATGATACACTTTAAATGTTTCGTTTACAATACTATTACTATATATGAAAGCAAAAAATAAAACACATTTTCATTTTGTAATGGTTGTTTAATTGAAAAAACACAACATTCAACACATTTTCATAGAAAACATGTTACATTTGACCAAGTTAATGTCGTAGTGCATACAAGGTAATAGACTTAACGATTTGCACTGCTGCTTCACACAATCCTACAACTAAAGGAACTGTAAGATACACTTTTTATGTATGCAAAACCTGTCATTTTGGAGAAACCATCTCGAGTGAGCTATAATTTGAAAGTACACAAACAAATACAAATATCCCCCTTCCTTCAGACTTCCTTACAGAGCCCCTCCTCCAACACACATGACCAGAAAGAGGCTGTACTCTGAACCCGGCCCCGATGCTGCATTCGTTTCTTGACTGGCGCTCCGGACGGGTGGCGGTCACAGGCTGGTTAAACCCAATTCGAGGCGTCTCTGGTCATTTTTATTTTTTGAATGGTGACTTGGTAAGCTGAATTGTCTGTCTTTTTTAATTTAGTTTGAGTGTATTTCTATCTTCATCTAATTCCACCCCCACTATCTGCTGGCTTCATAGCCACAGGAAGGGGGGTGGAGAAAAGGGGAAGAGGCCTGGGCTGGGAGGTTGCGGGTAGACAGTCTCACGCATAACTTCAAAGAGACACCTAGATTAACATCCAAGGCTTTCACCAGTGTGAAATCACACCTCACATCAAAGGGCAAAACATCAAAGGCTAATTAGATTAAATAACAAAGGGCTCTGAGGGACAGGGGCCAGACAACATAACTTCAAAGAGTCTGCCTTAATCAACACATCAAAGAATTAGACAACAAAGGCACTACACAGGGGGGCTTTTCACACCTACCTGTTATAACACACATCAATGGACTAGACTACAAAGGGGTGTGAGGGGACAGGGGCCAGACAACATAACTTCAAAGAGTCTGCCCTAATTAACACATCAAAGAATTAGACAACAAAGGCACTACACAGGGGGGCATTTCACACCTACCTGATAACACACATCAAAGAATGGGAGGCGGGACATGGGAGGCGGGACTTAGCTCATTGACCAATGGGAGACGGACTTAGCTCTTTTGCATCATTGGGGGCGTGTCACCGGGCCCTTATTCATGCATACTAATGTGATTTTGAAACAGCATCATTATAACTACTGACAAGCATTAAGAATAACAAAATATAGCTAATTCTCTTGCAGATTGTCTCATTTGATTATGAATGTAACATTTATATAGGGGAACTACACTGTTAGCAGTCACTTGGTATGCATGTATTTTATGTTAGCTTAGCTTCTTAGCCTGAGCTAGCTCTGTTTACTTCCAGTTCGGAGGCAGCAGGTCCCGCCTCGGCTCCGCCTCTTTGCCCTTATTTGGAGCAGGCGAGATTAGACTCTGACGTCACAGTCGAGCCGTTAGTGGCCGACTCCGCCTACTAAGGGCTTCACGGCAACTCTGCAGAATCCTATGGGTGACGTCACGGACACTACGTCCATCCATTTATATACAGTCAATGGTTACAACCCAACCCTGCTTCTAGGCTACTGTCCCGCAGCTCCTGCCTCTCTGTTGGACTCTGTCGCAGCAGGGCTACTGCTGTGGAGCGCACAAAGCAGACTCTTCACAACGAAGGATCACTTCTTCTTCAAGGCAGGGAAGATTTCGCAGTACGCAGTCTACTGACCCGCAGCTGCTGCCTCTCTGTTGGACTCCGGTATACTGCACCTTACTCACGAGAACGCAGTAACCACTCCGCCAACGCCACAGTCACCCCCGTCGTGCGGGCCGGATGAGAATGTCTGGCGGGCCGGATGTGGCCCACGGGCCGCCAGTTGGTGATCACTGCTGTACGCCAAGGCCGGTTTGCCTTCACTAACTGTACGGAGGCTCAGTCATTGGTACATGTTTATCTATAAAGCCATGTTGGATAAACTACCAACTTATATATGCTCCTTGATCTCACAGAGAGTGGCAAATAGCTATTGCCTGAGATCCTAGGATGTGTTTGTATTACATGTGCCAAGTGCTAGGATTGTTTTAGGTACTAAAGCTTTTATGTGTGCTGCTCCTCTAGCTTGGAACACTATGCAAAAATAATTGAAACTGAGCATTTTGGTTCCCTTGCATCATTTTAAAGCTCGGATAAATGAAATGTTATTAGATATCTGTCATTGTGAATAGGTTGCTAATGTATACCCCTGTAATTATGTTGTATTGATGTCCTTTTTGTTTTCTGTTGTTTTTATGTGTAACCAATGTGCTGCAGGTCTCCCTTGAAAAAGAGATCGTTGATCTCAATGGGATTTTCACCTGGTTAAATAAAGGCTACAAACAAATGCCATATAATGTTTTTCTAGTTTCAACATGTGTGCAACACAGGGACTATTGTACTGAGTAACTTGGCCAAATGATGGCTGATGATTTAAAGATCATTTTCCCATTTCACCTGAACACTGGGCTAAAGGGCTTATTGAAGAAAATCACAGGTGCATTTTTTTCTTTTTCATTGTAGTACTTGCCTTTTAAAAAACAAACCAATATAAGTATTTATTTTATGCCATATGCATATTTATATTTTCACAAGCATTAAATGCCTAGTATTTATTTTGTGCTTCTTTATATGAGTACAGTAATACATCCCACTGATGAGAGGAGGAGAGGTGTGCTGGGATTGCTCACCTTGACTGACCCAGTGTAAACCGTGTAAACAGGTACCCTCTGAGCTCTCTGGGGGAAGTCTGTCCCCTCCCTGTCCCTGATGATGACTCATAGTCTTTAGAACAAAACACACTTGAATAAAGGGTGTTGGCGCCAACTGACGAGCCCCACAATTGGAGGATATTATCTTGCACACAACTGATACAACACCTGCTGAAAGTGCAATTTCGACAAAATAATCTTGGACACAAAGGAGTAACAAAAAAATTGTTAAGCAATTGCTCAAAGTACACTGATGGTAGGATCACAATAATAAGAGAATTAAGAGGAATAATTAAGACAAGTAGCATGAAACACAACAAAAGGTATTGACATTAGAAATAATCCAAACAGACCTGTCAGTGCTGTAGCGCTGCGGTGGTTTAACAGTGGGGTAGACGGCGTCTTTGGAGGCGGCGGCCCCCTCTCTGTGGAGCCAGGCTGAAGGTGGGGGGCCCAGCGGGGGCCAGTAGCTGTCCTCACTCACAAAGCTCAGCAGCACCTCTGCTAGCTTCCTCGCTGCAGACTAAAGGAAACAACAATGTATTAACGAGATGATGAGCAGACAGATGAGAGAATGATGCAATGATATATAACGTAGTAGCAGTATTCTTTTTTTTCATCATATAAGATATTAATACTTTCTATGTTGCTAATGTCTAATGGATTATAAACTGACTTATAATCAGCACACAGCACTGTATAAATACAGTTTTAAGCACTCACTATACAGAATGCTTTATAACAATTATCATAACACATTATAAGGTAAAGGCAATAATACATTGTACTACAATTACTATAGTTGCTATACAATTGTATCTTTTGTATATGGAATTATAATCACTGTTATTTCGCATGAATAAGTTCCTCTGAGTGGTCATTGTTTGCTTCAAGTAGAGTAAATAAGAATTATATGCAAAAAGAGCTACATGTATTTTTGAAATTAAGCAAGTAAAGCAGAGGCCTGCTTTAAAGGAATACAAACATCACCATCGTGTGTGTGTGTGTGTGTGTGTGTGTGTGTGTGTGTGTGTGTGTGTGTGCGCGCGCGTGTGTGTGTGTGTGTGTGTGTGTGTGTGTGTGTGTGTGTGTGTGTGTGTGTGTGTGTGTGTGTGTGTGTGTGTGTGTGTGTGTGTGTGTGTGTGTGTGTGTGTGAGTGTATCACTACTCACCTTCCTGAAGCTCTGAGACCCTCGTGACTCCACCACCCTGAGCACCCTACGCAGTTGGTGAGCACCCTGTGCGAGATGACTAACACACACACACACACACACACACACACACACACACACACACACACACACACACACACACACACACACACACACACAAACACACACACACACACACACACACACACACACACACACACACACACACACACACACACACACACACACACACACACACACACACAAAGAAGGCGTTTATCAGTTTAAGAAGGTGGCATATATATAACGCAGAAGAAGCTGCAACAAGATGTGTCATATTATGGCTAGAGGCAAAACTATTAATATCATACTATAATAAATAATAAGTGGCTTATATTCTAACAGCAATTTGCTTAACATATTGGGCGTCACAGCTTGTCATAAAAAACAGTTGAAAGAAGTTTATAAATATATACGTTTTCTAGATGTACTTTTCTTGTGTAAAACTTTTCAGTAATAATGTAACTCGAACATGCATGCCAATAAAACTGTTTTGGATTTGGATTTCTATGATTGTGGTAATACACTCAGATGCAAGTGTCTATTAAAGGTTTTTCAGTATTTTATCCACCGTATAAATATTTCTATTTTAACACCTCTCTATGTCCGTTTGATCAAAAACAGAACATTATAACCTCCATGATTGGATGAGCTTCTATTATTTTGAGCTAGGTGTATCTAATACACTAAAAACAGAATATCCAACACATGGTGCATTTGTTTTCTGAGTCCAAGAGCACACTGACACCTGCTGGTCACAAATGAAAATGCATCTCTGCTTCACTGAGGTCAAGTGTTCAAGTGGTACACTTATTAAAAGATTTTCCTTTATTTCTTCTCCGCCTCAGTTTCTACAACAGACAAAAAAGCCCAAGGTTCCCTCCGTTACAATCAATCCTGAAGGAAAGGACTCAAGTCATCAATAATTGTGTATGACTAGTAATGTAATGTAGAGTAAACATAGGTACATAAATTAGACTTCCAGTTGGTTGTTATATAAGGCTCACTACAAACTATACAATCAAAATCTTTGAAAAGATACATGTTCTTGGCTTTTTTTGTAATGTTACCCAGACTTAAGAAGCAGTTATATTTTATAAACTTTTCACCTGATGATTTAGTGAGCCTCATAGCCATAGGTATTGCATCTCATGGCTGAAAAGTACTTTTAGAGTTATCTGCCTTCTTTTGAATGTCATAAAACAACATGGCCGTGGTCTTATGGTCCCAATCAGATCCGATCAGATTTTGAAATCCCATTTTTTGTGATCCAGGATCAGACAAATCGGCCAGATTTTGTCCCAGTATTTCAAAGCAATTCAGGATAGGATCAGCCTGATCCAGATTACGACTTTTCAAGATTCCTAGATCCTGAATATCAGTGCTTTAATCCTACCGATCGCCATCTAGTGGATATGAAAAATAATACAAGAAAGACAAGAGACCACATTGCAGAGACATCTATAATGTCTATTTATATTTTTAAATTTGAAAGGTGATGACAGATGATGGACTTTTTTTTTGTTGAAGATATTTTTTCTTTAATCTAAATTACATTTGTGCTTGACAATCTTTGTTGTGATACTTTTATGAGTATAAACATTTATGTGGTCAACATTTGGTTGAAAACAAAATAGGTCACCACAAACGTGACCAACAAATGAAAAATAAAATGTATTTCCCATGAAGGCTAAAAATTATGTATTATTTCAGTTAACAAACTTTGCCATCTTATTTAAATTGAAACATATTTTAAAATAAATTGTACAGTACATTTTGCTCTGGTAATCCACTGGAAATCCACTGGAAATCCACCCCTCTGGTGGGATCAGGATAATCCAGTTTTTTGGGATCAAACTGATCCCAATCCTGTGTTGTCGGTTTGAACTACCCATTTTGAAGATTTGATCCAGATTAAAGCTTGGATTGGATTTCCTGATCTGATCGGATATCAAAGTGATCCTATCCTGTTTTTTGGTTTTGAACTTCCCAAAATCCAAATCTGATCTGATCAGATAGGGATTCAAAGTTTTGAACTCCTGGGCCCTGGTGCTTAAAGTGGCAAAGACATAACCCGTTAGAAAATATAAAAAAAACCTCAAAATAAATGTTGTTAGCAGTTTCAAGAAGGAACTATTTTCTAGCACACATCACCCCGGAACAGGAAGCCGAGGCTCCGTCTCACTTGTTGGAGGGTGAAGTTGAAGAAAAATACAATATAATCTATAAGAAAAATGTAGGTCCATTATACTGGAGAGAAGACAGACATCTCTAAGGCTGACATTTCCAATACTTGGCAACTTTTACCAAAACAATCTAGAATGATAAAGACCAATATAGTTTAAAATAAATATGTGTATCTTTGGGACAGGTCTGCCTTCTGTCCCCAGCGTCAAAACTAAACATGGAGAAGCAGAGTTAGTTCTTATGCTCCATTTATCTGGAAAACTTCAGATCCGCTGCGACTCTCACTTCTTTTAAATCCAGGCTGAAGACTTTCTTCTTTTAAATGAAAGAACAATTAATATGTTAGACTGCATGTAATTTGTATTCTTCTAACAAGGAAAAGGCTGGAATCATGAAATGTTGGCCTAGTGTTGTTAGACTCACCCCCTCTGCAGCAGACAGAGGTACGCGCTCTGTAAAGACGCCTGCAGGAAGTAGCCCAGGTCCATTTCCACAGGTTGAGGGAGCGTACTGGATTTGGCTGTCTTACTGTGAGGCGTTGATATTGTCTGAAAATATCATAAACATTTCATTATTTCACCATATATATATATATATATTAGGTAAGTTCAAAAAATGTTTTTAAGGTCCCATGTCATGCTTTTCCGGTTATTACCCGTCCCCTTGTGTGATATGAAGGTTTTTCTGCATGTAAACGGTCTGCAAAGTCACAAACCCTCAAAGTACACCCTGTAGCGAGTAAAACTCTAATACAGAAAATACCTGTCTGTGCTGCCCCAGAATGCCTCGTTGGGGATTTCTCTTTTTCCATTGTTTTCTTCGTGGGTACAGTGACGTGCCCATACCCAAATGGACCAATCCGTGGAGCAGTTACGTTACGTCCGCTACGTTACTTCCTCACACACACACACTCAATCTTTTCTCAGCTGCAGCCGATTTCTCCTCCCTGAGAGGACGGGACGCGGCGAGTCTGTGTGTGAGCACACACACAAACTCCCAGTCAGGCTGCGGGTGTGTATGTGTGCTCGGGCTGGTTTCGGACTGGATTCGGGCTGGGTTTTGCTGTGTCTCGCTCTCTCGCAGTCGGCCACTGGGCTCATAGGGAGGGGGGGGGGGGGGGGGGTAGGAGTTCCAACAAGCCATTTAGGACAGAGAGTGAATAAACATATACAGAGGTGCTGTATGAGAAACCAATGTGAGTTTGGAAAATTGCACAATGTAAATCTATTTTAGTAGACTTCAACAATGGAATTATGATCAGTAGAAATGGCCATGACATGGGACCTTACCAAGTACAAGTACTGCTGAAAAGTATTTAGGTACTATAAGAGAAAACAATCAGAGGATGACGATTTATTTTTGATTTTGCATTTAAAGAATAACATTTGAATGGCCAAAATAAAGCTGACAAATTATAGGATTATATTTAAAATTAAATAATGAAGCTAAAATGTAGTAAAATAAAGTCAAAATAAAGTTGAAAGTTGAAAAAGTTAAGAATAAAGACCTACTTTTAATATACGAGCTAATGCTAGTACATATAGATTAATATATTCTCAATATTTAAATTCTTGATATTTTTACCATTTTTTCGTTATCCTCAATGTACAACATTTATTTATTTTTTCTCCCTCCATACTTTTTTGGTATGTACAAAACTCGAAGTCTGACTCCATTCTTAACAATTTCATTGTATTATCTAAATGCTAAATAAAAACAGATCTTCCGCCTTAAGCTTTCCCCTGATACTCCTCCATAAAGGGACTGCATAACCCCACACACACATGAAAGCACACTGCACACGTCTAAAGATCCACCTTATCGAGCTCCTGCAGGTAAGACAGAGCAGCGTCACACGCCCTCAGGTAACAGCACAGACTCTCCTCCTCCCTCTCTGACAGGCGGACACGAGACACTGCGGAGACCGTCTGATGGTCCAGAGACAGACCTGAGACACAACGGGACATCACACCATCAGACCTGCACTTACCATTCAACAACAAACTGCTTCAAAAGAAGGGTTTACTTATCCTGCTGGCTACGTTAGCGGGTTATACTGCAGTGAACACACAAGATATGTTCTGTTTATGTTTTTATGTTTCATGTGGAACTACTTGAGCAGGTCTCCCTTGAAAAAGAGATCAATGATCTCAATGGGATTTATCTGTATAAATAAAGGTTTGAAATGAAATGAAAATACAGTAAATCATGTGTACAATATACTTTATCCCACAAAAACTACGATTGTCAGTTCATAATTAGTAGGACATTTAAATGTGTGTCTTGTTGTGTGATTAAAAGTAAAAGGATTAATCAGGTGCCTTTTCTGAAAATATCCAAATTAATAATACGAACGACTGTCAGATTTTCAAAATAAAATGTACTCCAGATAAATATTACACATCATTGATCAATTGTACTCAACGGTAAACCTGATTATAATTATCAATATTTGGTAAGATAGAACACATTTTTCAAAATTCTTTAAAGCATGTATTACAGATAAATTAGAAAATACTGACACATTTCAGTCCTTAAAGGTAGGGTAGGTAAGAATGGAGAAACCAGCTCGAGTGCGCTAGAATTTGAAAGTACACAACCGGAAAAAATCTGCCCCTTCCTTCAGAATCCGTGTATGTACCGTCCAATTGTTTTTCTTTATTAAACACGTAAACGGAAGAGCGTTTGAGAGGCCTTTTTGCTTTTTGCTTTTTACCTTACTAAATGGTCTAATGGTCCTTGGAGAGAGGGGCGGAGCGAAACTCACGGAAGTGATTTCAAAACAAAAGCGGTGATAATATTATAAACAAGGTGAATTTGGCGATCACAACGAAAATGGCCAAGACACAGATTGAGCCCAGAAAATGGATGTTATTAATCCTGTAAATATAATAAGCCTATGTCTAAAATGGACAACATTGTTAGGAGATTTAAACTATACAGCGATTCTGCACTGCGGTCAACTCCGCCGTCTCTCGCGTTTGTTTTTTCAAATTAGCTGCTCTTCATTCCTGCTATATTTGACGAGTGATACAAATATGTTTTACCACAAGTTCTTAAGGAAACTGACTCTGTTGGACTCGGTACTAGTTTGACTTCTACCAGAAATAAAATGAAGTACTTTTACTGTGTACTTTGTGAGTAATCCTCAATCAGTCCCCTCCATAGTAGCCTACATAATGCATGTTGTTCTGCTATCTTTGATGAATGATACAAATATAATTTTACCATTAGTTCTTAATGAAATTGATACTGTTTGACTTTGTATTAGTTAGCCTACTACTAACAATACATTGAAGTACTTTTACTGTGTATTTTTGAGAAATCCTCTGTCAAAATCCCCTGCTGAGAACAAAATCAAGCCACTTCTGCTAAGTTTGATGAGGGTTTGATTGTGTAATTACAAGGTGAGAGAAAATAAATCCACATCCTCCTATGAAACCTATTTTATTTCCTTTTCCATGTTATACGTATACTTACTTGCCTTAGAACATTTGCCTGATGAACTACATGATATCTTCCCCAGCCTCAAGGAAATACAATAAAATAAATGGATTCATAATTTTTTTTAAATTGATACAAATGTATACATTAATAATGTTATGTGCAAACATTTCAAATTTAATTATAAGATGAAAAATAAGTTTACTTTTGAAATGATTTCTCACAAAAACCTTTCTAAATTATAGTAAATCATTAAAAAAGGTTTAGTGAATATACGTTCTCATTCATAACACTCGCGGAGCAAACAGAAGCATCAATCTCATTACGCCAATCCTGATTGGCTGGTGATCTTAACGTCAGCGTCAGGGAATCCACCCCCTATAAGTAGCTTGCGCTACGTCGCATGCGTCATTCAAACACCTCTTCTCGCTTCAGAGCACATCTCGATGGTAGCCGGGCTAGCTTAACAGTCCACAGACTGAACCCAAAGCTAACTTTCGGTCGACGGGCGCTCGCCGGCTACTCTTCTGCTTTGCAAGAAGACTGTTAATGCTAACACACCAGTTAGTATTACAATCGACCTCGCCGTTTCTTTCCTCGGAAATTAAGGTAAGGTTTTGATTTTTTCAAGCTAACAACACACCTGTTGCTAGCTTGCTTTCCCTCACTACCGACACCACGCTAGCGAGGACGTCTTTTCTTTTTCTCTCACAGAGGAGGAAAAGATAAAAAAATATTAACACACCAGTTAATATTCTTTGAGAAAAAAGATCTACACCGTTCTTTTTTTCTCCGGATACCTGTTATGAGCGGGTCCTCTTCACGCCACGTGGCGAACAAGATGGACGCCTCTCTCCCTCACACCAGAGGAGTCAGGAACTCGGAGGCTCGGCTCTGCGGCTGCGGGTTGAAAATATCAGGCACAGACTCACACCAGGTCTGCTCGTCCTGCCTCGGGCTGGAACACGCCCAGGAGGCTATTGACAACCCCGGCTCATACGGGCATTGTGCCCGCTTCACCGTAAAGAGCCTCCGCCGACGGTTAGCACGTCAAGCTAGCTTGTCGGGACAGGACCCCCTCATGTCCGTTGATTTGACCATGACTGAACGGTCCTACCGAGCCGCAGCGTTGTCCGCCAGGGCTTTGAACGTTTCCTCGCTGCTAACCGCATACCAAGCGGAGCTCTGCGAGGATCTGTCAAGCAATCCTGGACCGGCCGTTCTGGACGAAATGTCCGCGATCACAGACATTTGTCTTCGTGTTCAACGCTGCGCCGTCCAGGCCACGGGCAAGGCAATGGGGATCATGGTGGTGCAGGAAAGAGCTAGATGGCTCAACCTCACCAACCTCCCAGACCGGGAAAAGGAGGATGTGCTAGACATGCCCATCGTTCCCGAGGGGATTTTCGGCTCCTCTCTCGCCTCCATGCAGAGGAGATGCGTGTCCAAAAAGAAAGAGGACGAGGCCCTCCACCTCTGTCTCCCCCGAAGGGTCCAGCCGCTGCCTTCACAGCGGCAGTCCTTCGCCCAAGCTGCCTCGAACCCTGCTCGGTTCAAAGTACCGAAACAGCAGAGGTCGCAGCCCGCCCAAGTCCCCAGCCCAGGCAGGAGACGAGGGCAAGTTGGCCTAGAAAATCTCCGGTTCCGGCTGCAGCCCAGGCGCAGCCAACCCAGAATTTCGGCCAGCAGTCGAGGAAGAAGAAGCGGGCGGCCTGACAGCCCCCCCTTCTCCCCTCTGTGACAGAGCTGGAAGTCCACGGTTCCCCAGCTCTAGATGTGTTCCCGATGCCTCGAGAGATGCCTCAACACCATCCTCAAGACCTCAAAAACACATGTCACAATATTGTTGTTGTTTCTCACATAAACCATTTTCCGCTGACGCATCCAGGCTTCAGGCCAAGGGCGCAGCTCAATTTTTTTTAAATAAAAACAATAAAAACAATAAACAGTCTGTCAACTGTTCCCCTTCTGAGAGCAGCTACGGCCTCTCTCAAAAGGCGGATAATAGACGGGTCTGTGAAGGCACCACCGTCACGCGCATGCGCAGTGTCGGTGGGGATTGTTGAAATGGGGTACCACCGTGTTCAGACACTAGAGGGCCCCATAACACAACAAATAGAGACTCAGAGGGTAAGAGACGTGACATCTCCGCTGGCTCTAAGGAGCATGCAGTGGAAGATGCTCACAACATCTGCTTGGGTTTTCAAGACAGTAACACGGGGCTACAGACTCCAATTTGCTGTCACCCCCCCTCGCTTCTCGGGCATATATTCACAAGCCCGAGGAGAGTCAGCCCATATTCTAGAGAGAGAGATCCTCTCACTTCTAGAAAAGAGGGCTATATCTATAGTACCCGCCGAGCAGAGTCAGAGCGGCTTTTATTCCAAGTATTTCCTCGTTCCCAAACGAGGAGGGAACGGAATTCGGCCAATACTGGATTTTAGGGTTCTGAACAAATATCTAAAAAGATACAAATTCAGAATGCTCACTCACACATCTCTGCTGCGTCTCATGGGACAAAACGACTGGTTTACATCAGTCGACCTGAAAGATGCGTATTTCCACATCCCAGTATATTACCCACACAGGAAATATCTGAGGTTCGCATTTCAGGGGATCTGTTACGAATACAGAGTACTTCCCTTCGGTCTGTCTCTCAGTCCAAGAGTGTTTGTACGATGTACGGAAGCCGCGATAGCCCCGTTAAGACAACAGGGTATTCGCCTGGCGACCTACCTAGACGACTGGCTGCTTCTCTTACAGTCGGAGCAGGAGGCTATTACGCAGACAAATGTCCTCGTAAAGCACCTGCTCAACCTGGGTTTCATAATAAACACAGAGAAGAGCATGTTGTGCCCAGCACAGACTGTACTCTTCCTGGGTTTCCACTGAACTCGGTGCTCTTTACCTCCTGACCGCCAGTCAGCGGAAAGAGTGAAAGCTTTCAGACCTTGTCTCGCTCATTTCCAGCTGCGCAAACATGTTCTCTTCAGATCATGCCTGCGGTTACTGGGGCTCATGGCGTCAGCCATCCTGGTCGTACGACTGGGACGCTTACACATGAGGGAGTTTCAGCGCTGGGTAGCCGCTCTAAAACTAAACCCCGCGCGTCATGGCGCGCGGAGAGTGATGGTTACTGTGAAAGGCGTAATGGCACTGCGCCACTGGCTGCACCCGACTTTTCTAGTACGGGGCGTGCCTATGGGTGCTGTCCTTTCACGGAAGGTGGTCACCACGGACGCATGTCTGACAGGCTGGGGAGGTATTTACGAAGGTCGTCCGGTGAGCGGGCGCACATAAATTACCTGGAGCTTTTAGCGGTGTTCCTCACCCTAAAAACGCTTTCTGCCCTTTCTCAGAGGACATCATGTCCCATCCTTACTGTACACAGCTTGGATGGTTCCCTGCTTCCCCCTCCTGAGGTGTCGGACAGTTTTCCAGAACAACTTTGGTGCCGCCCGAAAGTCCTTCTCCATGTCTTCTCCGAACTTCTCCCACACCCGCTGCTTTGCCTCGGCCATGGATGAGGCTGCTGCCCTTCGGGCCTGTCGGTACCTTACAACTGCTTCGAGAGTCCCCCGGGATAACAAATCCCTGAAGGCCTCCTTCTTCAGTCGGACGGCTTCCCTGACCACCGGTGTCCACCAGGAGGTTTGAGGGTTACCGCCCCTTGAGGCACCTAGGACCTTGAGACCACAGCTCCCCGCCGCGGCTTCGGCAATAGAGGCTTTGAACACCGACCACTCTGGTTCAATGTTCCCAACCTCCACAGGAATGCCTGAAAAGCTCCGCCGGAGGTGTGAGTTGAAGGCCTCCTGAACTTGGGCCTCCTCCAGACGTTCCCAGTTCACCCGAACTACACGTTTGGGCTTACCAGGTCTATCCAGAGGCTTCCCCCGCCACTCGACCCAACTCACCACCAGATGGTGATCAGTTGACAACTCCGCCCCTCTCTTTACCCGAGTGTCCAAAACATACGGCCTTAGGTCCGATGATACGATAACGAAATCGATCATGGACCTTCTGCCTAGGGTGCTCTGGTAACACGTACACTTATGAGCATCCTTATGTTCGAACATGGTGTTTGTTATGGCAGACTAAGATTGGTTCAAAAGACCTCATAAGAAACAAGAACAAGAAGTGAGGACACCCGGCCCGGAGGAAGCCCGGGGTCCCTTTCTGGAGCCAGGCCCAGAAGGAGGACTCGTCGGCGAGCGTCTGGTGGCCGGGCTTGCCACAGAGCCCAGCCGGGCCCAGCCCGAAAAGGCAACGTGGGCAACACCTCCGCTTCTCCGTCCCGCGGGCCCACCACCTACGGGAAACAGCGATGGGGTAGGGTGCGCTGCCAGAAGGGTGCCAGTGAAAGCGGAGGGTCTCGACGGACCAGACCCGGGCGACAGAAGCTGGCTTTGGGGACATAGAACGTCACCTCTCTGGGGGGGAAGGAGCCGGAGCTTGTGCGGGAGGTGGAGCATTACCAGTTGGATCTGGTTGGGCTCACCTCTACACACAGTGTCGGCTCTGGAACCTTACTTCTGGATAGGGGTTGGACTCTATTCTTCTCCGGAGTTGCTCAAGGTGTGAGGCACCGGCCGGGTGTGGGGATACTCACAAGTCCCCGGTTGGGTGCTTCGTTGTTGGAGTTTACCCCAGTGGACGAGAGGGTCGTCTCCCTACGCCTGCGGGTTATGGGGGGGAAAACTCTGACTGTTGTGTGTGCTTATGCACCCAACAGCAGTTCAGAGTATACGGCCTTCTTGGAGACCCTGGAAAGAGTCCTGTATGGGGCTCCTGAAGGGGACTCTTTAGTCTTGCTGGGAGACTTCAACGCACATGTGGGCAATGATGGAGACACTTGGAGGGGTGTGATTGGGAGGAACGGCCCCCCTGATCTTAACCGGAGTGGTGGTCAGACCGTTTTTTTTTATTAGGTCTTCTTGTTATCCGTTTTTTGATTCAGACAACATAAACAGGAAAACGGCTTTGGTTTCACGTTTTTTCGTTTTTGATTTAAAACGAAAAAAGGCTGGTATTTTCGTTTTTTGGTTCAAACGAAAAAACTAACAAAACGTACAGACTTTTTTTTATTAGGTTTTCTCGTTATCCGTCTTTTGATTCAGACAACACAAACGGGAAAACGGCTTTGGTTTTCCGTTTTTCCGTTTTAAATCAAAAACGAAAAAAGGCTGGGGTTGTGTTCCGATAATCCAAAAATCAGCTCCTAAATTCTAACCCTATCTCCTATTCCTTGACCTCTGAGTGAAACGTCACGGGGTTAAGGGATATTGGATAGGAGAATTCAAAAGTATTTAGGAGAAGAGACTGCGGTACTTTAGAGAATCCGAATGCACTTTCACTATCCGACGTGTTTATGATGCGCCAGCGGACGTCATGAATGTGCGTCTGCTGCTGTGGGGAAACTATGGAAACTACAGTTTTCTATACAACGGACTACAACATGGATGTTTAATAAGAACGAGGGACTACTGTAAACTCATCTAGAGACTCTGCACCGTGCTCTGATGCTGCTGCTTTGCTTTATGAACGTGGACAACAGAGAAACATATTCTTCATGACCAAAGTTGGAATTGAAATAAAAAAGGAAAGTGAAACTTATGCTCGTCGTCACCCTCTCCCTCCGGTCCACATTAATACAAATGATCCCAATACGTATGATTGTATGAACTATGAAAAGATCTTAAAATCAATAAAAATGTATTTATTATAAACGTTAGTCCTTAACATCTATCACTGTGTATATCACCATTCAAACATCTTTTAAAAGTTGAACAAACACCACATAGCTCAGTAAAGACTGTGAGATGTTGACTTTATTTGATCATTTCAGTAAAAACTAACGTTCATATTTCTCTTTTTGATTATAATACTGATGAACGTTCAGAACAAAGCACTTTGGCAACTTACCACCTATGTTTTAAAATGCTTAATAAGCACCGTAACTTTCATGATATCATTTCTCGGTCATAATCGGTTGTTTCCGTGAACGGCCGACTGTTGAGTGACGGCAAATTCTGCGGCTGCAATGCATTGTGGGGCAGCATTTTCTCCTTTCCTTTCGGTAAGGGAGGTCCAGTGGTTCCTAAGCTAAAGGAGGTTATAAAGGAAGTTTGAAACCTCCTTTCCTTTCATAGAGAATTGGAACGGCACTTATGAGGTTCCTAAGCTAAATGGACTATTGGAACGCAACCTGGTATTTTCGTTTTTTGGCTTTTGGTTCAAACGAAAAATCAAACTAACAAAACGTACACGGACCCTTCAGACTTCCTTACAGAGCCCCTCCTCCAACACACACGAACGCGCACATGACCAATGAGGGCACGAGATAAGTTTGTGCACGAGATGGAAGGCTGACAGGCAGGTAGGCCATCCAGTTATTTTAGCCGGGCCGGCTCAGATGATTGGTCGTGCTTTTTACAGTACCACGGCTTCCACAGATGAAATGTTTTTATGTATTTATTGTCAAAGCATTTAATATATTCATTGCTATCGGGATGTTAAGAGCATTCCATGGAATATAACAAGAAGTGTTTCTGAAGTGAATTACTTACCCCACCTTTAACATTTTTTTAAAAGATGACTAATAAAATTAAAAATTGACAAAAAGTACTGAACACACTTTTGTTTCAAACTCGATAAATGTTGAGAAAATATACATATTTTCTTATGTATCATACAGCAGAAGATAAATGGTTAAATGTAATTTCTTTGTTGTTGCAAGAAAAAAGGAGGGAGTTCGTTTTTTGCATTCGAGCTGTGACTTTTTTTAAACTTGTTTTTAAAAATCAGTTGATGATATTTATCGTTGTGCATTCACTATTAAACACTTAATCCTCAACTTTGTTTACGGGCTTCTTATATACCTCATTCACACCAACGCAACTCCGGTTCAAGCTCCGTGCTAGAGCTTTTCAGGTTCAGAACCGGTTCTTCGGTTTAGCTCCGGCTCTTTTCACACAGCCCAGAGTCCGACTGGTGCTGCGTCATTGCGTCATCGTTTGCGTCATGACGTAACCGTTTGCGTGCCTGCTTCATAAAGCCAAACTGCGCGGAAACCCCTCACAGCTCACACCGACAACAACAACAATGGCCAATTGTAATCCAGCTTCCTCTGTACCTCTTCGGAAGACCAGATTTCCAGTAGGTAGCTGGTCTCTTCAGTGGACCACTGCTGCTTGTTAAGTTTCTCCATCGTTGTGTACAAACAGGATAAAACGCCGGCTTTTTGTTGTTGTTCAGGAGTTGATCCCGCCCCTGCCCCCGCCTCGACGTAAGCGTGACGTATGCAGTGCTTTTGCTCTGGCCGGACACTTTTTTGGTGCTCGAAATGAACCGGATTCCGGAGCTAAGACGCGCTCTGCTGCGGTGTGAACAGGAAAACCCGGTGCTTTTCAAGCTCCAGCTCCGAACCGGCCCAGAAACACCGTTGGTGTGAATGAGGTAACAGACAAGACGGGTGCAGTTCACATGATAAAATAATATTGTTCTATATTATTATATACATAATTCTCACACTGTTGGCATGCAGGATGTGCATTGTTACTCACTCGTACACATTATTCAACTTCTTTAGAAAGGTAAAGATGATTAGAAACCCGAAATATTCAATAACAATTTTTTTTTACACAAGTTCAATTTAGAATCATTCTGAGATCCAAATCCTAATAGATTTTTTCATCCAAACCGAACTTCAATCTTAATTTCTTTAATGTTTTTTCCCTATTTTATTTGCATATTGTGTTTACAGATAGATGCAGTGCTGGTACACAGTGGAAGATGTGAGCCTGGTGCTCCTGTTCCAGATGCCGGTCTGACGTCCGTTAGTGGACTTATTGGTACAAATAAATAGAGCGAGCAGGAACTTTGCTAGACCGATGCCTGTGACAGACAGCAGCCTCAGGCCAGACGCCAGGCCTAATCAAATAAGCAGGCAGCTGCCGACAGACAAGACATCATCATCCAAATATTCACTTCGGACTTCATTCCCAAATTAATATGTACACAAAAGAACATGGGAAGAAGCTATGCAACCCCCAACGGATCCGATCTGTTTTCTCTAGTAACATGAACACAATCCGCTGAAATATCATGCAGTGGGTTCAAAACAATCAAAAGGAAATGAAAATCTAACAGTTAATGTAATGAAATGCTCCTGTTTCAAGAGCATGAGGTCATGTCCCATTATAGGAAACAGGGAGTGTAATGACGTGATGATTATGAGCGTAACAAGATTATCCAGAGCTCAGAGACAACACGCTATGTAATGTTGTGTGGATGTGACCGATGACCTTTGACAATGCTGCTATTCAATGTGTCAAAATAGACAACATACTTAAGATTGTATCTAACTGGAGTGGAGTGACCCAGAGAAGAATGTGTTATAATGAAACTACTACGACAGCTTAAGTAAGTGAGTGACTGTGAGTAATAGTAAATGCTTCCTCGACATGTGACTCACAATCATCTGATTTTTAAAACAGCATCTGTATAGAAATCACTCTTAATCTGTTCCCTGTGACTTTACTCCGAGTCCATCCCATTATAAATGTTATAACTGAGGTGTTATTGTACATGAAGTGGCATCAGGAGAGGCAACTCGAGAGGAAACACAAAGGTCATCTTTGTGAACAATCTTTTCCAATTTCTCCTTTCACCTCATCAGTGTCCTCCACAAGCTGCAGGGGTAACTGACATATAACTATCTGTCAAATCAAGCTGATGTTTTCCAGCCGTGTTACATTCATTTCCACAGATTGGATTTCTTCAGCCCCCGACTCTCCCTTCCACTTCACTTCCAAACCCCATACAAGGTCATTGTGGTGTTAGGGCTGTGATTAGGAATGGGATCATCAAGGACATTTATGTAGGGGGAAAAGGGGAAAAAGTGTTTGAAACGGCCCTATGATTTGCCTGCGGATTCAGGTACCTTTCATGACAAAAGCCTCGGCCAGCAGGCGGAGATGGTAGGTCGGCTGCTCATCCCGCGTTAGCTCGTCCAGACCCACCCTGGCACACATTCCCTGGGCGTCCCGGTAGCGACCCTGCACAAAGTGCACTTTGGCCATCATCAGCAGAGCCTCGTTCAAGTACCTGGGCTGGAGGACAAGATAAAATATATATATACTGTATGACAAGAGGTTTGCTGATACTTAAGCATCACAAAGGAAGACATTTGTTAAAAAAAGCTTGTGTTTTGTGTAGTTGTATGGATTCTATAAAGAAAAAAAGACTTGAAGCTTTGGAAGCCTATTTGTGCCAGTAAAACATTTTTTTATTATGATTTAGTTCCTCAAAAAATAATAACTTTGTTATATACAGTATGTCATCATTTCAGATAAGTTATTAATTACTTTGAGATACATCATTATACTCTTATTTTTGAGATGTTAAATCATTATTTTGCTATCTTATTTTCAGTCTGCGAACATTTGATCATATTTTCAGAAACTAAATCATTATATTGAGATATTTAGTCAATTTTTGTGATAGTGAGTCGATTTTTTTGAGTAATTCATATTTTGCAATACTTAGTCACGATTTTGCGATACCTTTGTTTTAGATATACTTAAAAGATGTTTGCGATGAGCTTCCAAATAAAGCTTTGAAAAGGCAGAAAGGAATCTACAACTAGGATGATCAGAAGGAACCCAGATTTCACTGACTGTGAGATGGCCTCGGCTGAGGACAGAGTTGAGGTGGCCTTTGGCCAGGCACAGTCTAGGCTGGGTCATGTCGATCAAAGGTGTGGAGCTCCGTAATAGGTCCATGTTTTCCTGCAGGCTCTCCTCCAGCAGCGCCTCGGCCATCAGCAGCAACCCATAGTCATCTAGTTTGAGGGATAGAAAAGGTCAAAGTCAAAGATGAAAAAAACCTCTAAAAGTTTGTTTGAGTAGGGTGAGCTCACGGCCACGGGTCATGTGTTTCTGTAGCAAAATAAAAAAATTCAGTCCATTAAAAACAGCAATTACCACCAGGGAGAGGAGCTCAAACCTGTCTGAAGTCTATTTAGAAGCTAGAGTTTCCATTTCCCCCTTACTTTCCTAACATTGTTATCTATATGATGATAAGTACTTAACGCCCACCTACACTGAGATGTTAAACTTTACTCGTAAAGTAAACCAACTTTGTTTTGTTGTGACTTGGCCTTCAAAGTTCAGTAGTAAACCTCAGGTTTCATTTACTGTACACACACTTGATTGAAGCCTTCCTGTTTACCTTTTTCATTCTGTGTGTGTGTGTGTTCTGTCGCCAACGCTGTCCACAGTGTTTATGTCCTGATATACTTGACATATTTGCCAGTTCGGTTTATCAGCACAGCCAAGGCTAAAGCTATCAGTGAAGCGAGGTGAGGGATAGACAGCAGGATGTGTCTCAGCCCTTAACTGTAGCAAGAGCTATTAATGATTTCACACAAGCCAAAAGTTTGGAAGGAGTCAGTGTTGTAATAGAGTGGCGAAGTCACGCCCATCTACTTTGTATTGAAGTCAATGGAAAGAGAAAACGTATCTTTCGATCCCATTTGAATTGTGCCATGAATTACACATATGATGTTTGTCAATCTTAAAAAATAATTTCCATGTCTAAAAAGTCACAGTTTGTCTTAAAACTGTTGAAATATAAGACTATGAAAAATACGCAACTAGAAAGACTACAAATCCCAGAGTCGCGTACATTAACGTTACACATTACACTCGTGTTACTCACCAAAACCTTGTATAGCCGGTCCCGCATGCTGGCTCTTACGGAACCGACTAACTCCCTTTGTGTGTATGTACAGTTCTCAACATGGCCAGACTTGTAGTGATTTTCACCTATTTTAATGCTTTTCACTTCATTTTGAAAGAAAGAGGTGAAATATGCCAACGTGACGGCCATCTTGGTGTTGGTGACGTATGCAAGACCAGAGACCTGTAGTTCATTGAGCGCTTCACACAAAAATGTGTTACTTCACAGTTTTAAGACACATTTTTATTTTTTTGACTTGCAACATTATCTTTTAAATTGACAAACATCATATGTGTAATTCGTTGCACAATTCAAACGGGATCAAAAGATAATCTTTCTCTCTCCATTGACTTATTCATACTTTTCCCAAAATAAGGTCCCATGGAGGTCCTCCGGAAGGGGAGGGACTTCGCCACTCTATAAGTAAACATGAGGTTATGATGAGGTTACATTACTTTTTCAACGAGAGAATATTATTGAATTTATAGATAGATAAAATAATTTTGCTAAAACATTCTTTTATCTGTGAGTCTGTTTCCATTAATCATTTTGTGATTGGTTAAGGGTGTAGCAGACAGACACAGTTAGCTCAGGGTTTCCCACACATAGACTGTACTTGGGCGGGCCCGCCCAGGTATATTAACGGCCGCCAAAGTATATTTCGCGACCCACTTAGGTTTTTTTTTTTTTATCCGTCCGCGACCTCGACGCCATCTGATCGATTAACTTGTGGACAATGATCCCTCGCTCTACGCCTCCTGTACCCAGTCCCGGACAGACCATCGGGAGGACCGGGGGGTTTCCCGATGGCCTGTTAATTTTTAGATTTTTTTGTATGTATTGTGAACGCAAAGCTGCGCAAATGTGGGTCTGCCTCACACAGGGTGACTTGCTGTCTACATCAGTGGTTCTCAAATGGGGGTACGCGGACCCCTAGGGGTACGTTGGAGTACTGTAGGGGTTACGTGTGATTTATTTTATGTTAATTAAAAAAACAACATAAGTAATGCATGTAAACAAACTACTGATAGTAGATTAACTACTTTATTCAAAAGTTTACAGTAATACAGTAAGGATAATAAAATGGGAAAAATAAATGGGGTGCTCTCTTTTCCTCTCCCTCTCCTGACAGCCCGTCAGGCTTGTGCAGCTCGCTGAACCTGTAATAAGTGACCCGACAGTAAAGAATAAATGTATGTATAACTAGTTTAGCTAGTTCCAGAGTAGATCAACTAGCTAAGTGTGTTAGGTCTAACTCTTAGTGTGTTTTGCTCGGCTCAACGATCTGTCACAGCGGGGGAGCTGTGATCATGCAGAGCTGCGTGTTCTCCGTCAGCAGCAGCTGATCTGATCTCTGATCTCTCTCTCGCGTCCGGTTAGACTTCACTCCCATTTATGTCCAAATCTATCAGATCTAGCTAGTTCTAGCTAATTTCATTTCATTTCAAACCTTTATTTAACCAGATTGGTCCCATTGAGATCATAGATCTCTTTTTAATGATATGACTGCCTGCTTATCAAAGGACACCTAAACAATAAGCGTTGCTTGGCAAAAGAGAACCGCAATGACTCGTCCTAAAATCCGGAAGTAAGTTAGCATTTTTAGCACTTCCGGTTCCTTCGTCAAAAAGCAATGCATTTTCTCCATAGGGTTTTGGAAAATAGCTCGAAATAAGGTCTGTGGTTGACACAAATTTAAGAGATAAATCACGTTTTGTTCTACGACAGTAGATACATCAGCAGTGACCCCACTGGTGATTTTTGAAGAGTTTACGTGTCTGAAAAACGATGGTTGTTACCGAGTGGCTGAATAGGACTACAGAAATTGTCGAGGCCGTTGTACATCATTACGCCGAACACGTAAACACTCCCACTAAGTTTGTTTCCCCCTGTGTTCTGCTTGAAAGCAAGTACCTGCCTATCTTTAGTATCTGTAGTATCTGTATATCTATATCTGACCATTAGAATCTGTATTTTTGAAATTGTCATTTTTAACACCGTAGTTTTACAAATTATAGAACAATTAATTACCAGTGTTTCCAATTTTACTCGGCAGTTCGTTTCGTTGGCTAACGTTAGCTAAAGATAGTGCTACTACAGTAGTTAGCTACGCAATGGTTTGTTGCTTTGCTCCGGGTTGCAGCCACAGGTCTTCGCATGAAACGTGCTCGTTCTATCGTTTCCCGGCCAATGTTTTCCAAAGGAGAGTCTGGATTCGTGCCATGAGGTAAGCTGACGTTACATTTTTGTCCATGTCACGGTGAAATGTAAATGATGGGTAGTGACTGTATCGCCGTTTTAGAGATGGCGCTGCTGAAAAGACCGCAACATAAGTAAAGATAATGAATACATCCTATTAAAACCTGTGTGGCTTATATGATAAGTCTAATTAGTACAAGCAGCATAACGTTTCACCATGTAACTAAAGATTGTAGTCAGGGAAATCAGTTTGACATATTGAACTAATAACAAATCACCTCTGGCTGGCAGAGAACTCTCTGCTCCATAGCTTCTCTTGGACGTAAAATCACATGTACAGTCACGATCTTCGGAGGTGGGCTCTCTTGTCAGCGGGTTGAATTAGTTATTGGTTGGAGGAAATAGCTCCTCCACTGAATGCGTACGTTTAGCTGCCTTTGGCTTCTTCCACTGACAGGGGGTGTCAGTGCAGCTGAAATTGTGGATGGCTAATGCAGCCGCATGACTGCATTTCCATTCTCCACGTGGGCTTTCACATTTTGTGGAGAGAATTCCCTGTTCTCCTGTAGATACCTGTGGTGGTGGGATTGTTTTATTATTTAAAATATATTTACATTTGTAATGCCTTCCCAATTATCCCTTTAATTGTTTATAGCCTACTGTATGTTTATTTCATGGATATTTCTGTGTTTTCTGGTGTGTAATATGTGTAATAAAGATTTTATTTGACACATAAAATGGATTTGTTGATGGGAATTAATGTCACTAATGTGAATAAATTAACTCTAGGTTAACAGTACTCTTGCTATCACTCACCGACACTATAAACCTTGTCCCTCATGCTAGCCCTGACAACACCGGTAAGCACACCTTCATCTAGGCTGCACTGTTGTACGTGTCCTGACTTATAGTGGTTCTCTCCTCTATCTACACTTCTTGTTATCTTTGTAAAACGATATCAGACTGGGCATTGACAGCCATGACTTCTAGTTAAATTCAGTGTGGCTAAAATGAAAAGCTTTGTTAAAATATGCAAGCAGGCGGAAGTCAAAGTCAGCTTTATTGTCAAAAATTCTACATGTGTTATACATCCAGAAATATCGTTTACCACATTGTGACATGTATACATAAAACAAAACAAAAAGGGCCTAGATAAACGTGGTATACATTAAACAAACAAAAAGGGCCTAGATAAACGGGGTATACAATTTAAAATGTTAATAATATATTTAAAGTGTTCAAAGTGCAGTTTCAGTGCAAGTCAGTTGAAACGATCTTAAATTGGCGTGACGTTGAAGTCGTGCGACCCTGCTGCTGTACTAGCTTGTAGTTCGTTTATAGCATAACGTTAGAATTTTGCTTCTGGCGACTAGATTTATGATTACAAAATTATAAAAGCATGGTTGACATGTGGAGATTATCTGGCTGAACAAAACGTGATCCCTGTCTTAAATGTGTGTCAACCACAGACCTTATTTCGAGCTATTTTCCAAAATCCTATGGAGAATTTGCATTGCGTTTTTGACGAAGGAACCGGAAGAAGTTTACTTCCGGGTTTTAGGACGCGTCACTGCGGTTCTCTTGTTTATATGAGGGGTCAAAATCCCATGCTCATAAAATGCTCATATACTTTTTTCTCTTCATTCCCCACACCCCAAAATAAATAAATAAATAAACTAATTTTATGAAAAGTAACGAAGTTTGAGCAGTGTGGGTTTTATATGAACAGAGTTACACATATTTCAAAACGCGAAGTGTAATAACTGCAGTTGCCTCCCTGTCAGAATGACAAAGATCCTCAGTGAAGCACAAGCCCATGTTTCTCACTAAATTGTAAGTACAACTTATTAAAAAGATCAGTTAAACGCAACTAATGTCGTTTTAGTTCGACGTCAAAAAATTCGGTGAAAAAATTCGATGTCCAAAATTGCGATGCAGCATCATCCGGGCTACTCAGACAGGATAATGCAATCAAACCGACTTCTGGCCTATCAGAGCACGGCTTTGTCAGTCATGTGATCACAACAACCCGGGAGAAAAATGACGGAGAACAGTGGGGCTTGTGTGTGTGTGTGTGTGTGTGTGTGTGTGTGTGTGTGTGTGTGTGTGTGTGTGTGTGTGTGTGTGTGTGTGTGTGTGTGTGTGTGTGTGTGTGTGTGTGTGTGTGGGGGGGGGGGGATCACTTCGGTTAGATAAGTCAAGTAGACCATGCTACGCTATGAGAAATATTCTCTTACAAAAGCCCTGCATTTAAACATGTCAATGTTACTGTAGTCAAATTAACTTTTCTAATTATACTAGCATACTTTAAGTATGCTAGTATAATTAGGAAAGTGTTGTTAAAGTAATAATATTATCATTTGTTTTATTATTACCGATGCTGACTTAACTGTTGTAGTTGGAGCTCATTTTGAACAATGAGCTAACTAATGATTACTTTCATAATGGTTTAATGTGCTGATTATTTTCTACATTAATAGATGCAGGTCTGCTTTGTTCAAACTCTCAAAATAGTAGGACATGCTGTCATAATTACCCAGAGTCCGAAGTGACACTTTTGCAATGTTAAAGCTGTTAGATAAATGTAGTGATGTAAAAACAAAAATATTCAAGATAGTGTAGTGGAAAAGAGATGTTTTAAAAACATGTTACTAAACCAAAATCTCTTGTTTTGGACTGACAGTAATGATTCAAGAAATAGTAGATAAATAAATACACACACATCAATCTGTGTGCATTTGTTGTGGATGGAACACAACAAATGGTGCTCTCATTTGTGATGCCTCCTCCAAACATTATAACCAGACTGTATCATTCAAACTATAAGTAACAGTTCTAGCTACTTGACTTTAGACAAACAATTCAAAAGACAAAATCAACACAATTTATTGAAAGACCAATCTTTATTTTACGGTGCCTCTCCTTTTGTTTGTATTATTAAACCCTGTCAATCTAAAAAACTGAGCAACTCAACAGTTAACTTTATATTTCTTATTGTCCAAAGCATCTATTACACTATTTGTTTCCCTCTCATATTCACAGGATGGATGATTAGAGACTTTGGTGGAAACCTCAGCTTTATGAACGTCCTGTCTGTTGCTTTAGCCAGAGAGGACCGAGGGTCTTTCCCTGCGAGGAGGACCAGGCCTGAGGGAAGAGGACGTGGCCTGATGGAGGAGGACCAGGCCTGATGGAGGAGGACCTGCACCAGCTGCACCTACAGAACTTAGCCCATGCTGGGCATAGCTGTTACCACCTGCACAGGCCTAGCCTGTCACTTTATTTGACAAAATGTGATTACTTAATCAATTAACAGATTAACATTTAGTGTAACTTATGTATATTATTTTCGCTTTTATTTAAAAAAATTGTGATGGTTCATGCTTGATAACTTTTAGTTCACATTTCAATAAATTGTATTTGCACTCCTTTTGTCCGTTATTCTTACTGAAAATGTTAAGTTACACATTCACATCTGACTGAAGATTGGCACCATTTATTTGGGTATATCCAGTCTCTGATAGTGTTACGTTATTATGAGAGTGCTCTGTTTGATTCTGAAATTGTATATATTTATATAAATATTAGGGCTGTGCATCTTCACTGGTCTCACGATTCGATTCGATTACGATTATCCTGTCAACGATTCGATTCGGTTCGATATCCCGGTGCATCACGGTGCATCACGATTCATACCAATGCGTTGCATCCTCAATTTTCTATATTACTGCACATGGCTTATTTTCCATCAATGCATACATGCAGTAAATACATATGAACTCTCTTTTTATTATTTAGAAAGTGCTTCAGAAATCAATAACATAAATGTCTTGACATTAATTTATAAACCAAAATAAATGGATTGTATAGGTCTAGCCTCCGTGTGTGAAGTTGTTCCATCCTCAAAAACAAAAAGCTAATGCTCCTGCAGTCTAGCTGCAGCTTCTAGCAACGGTCTTCTGTTAAAAAAGGACACTGAATGTCCTGACACACAGGACTTGAGTCTGAACACAGCAGACAACAGGAGTATTTACAACAGCATATACAAACTAAAATACTGCATGTGGGTGCTCACTTATATTCTCTGTCTTACTGTTACATGAATCCCATGAATGTATGAGATTAAGTTAGCTTCATTATATCTCAGTGATTAAGTGAATAATAAAGTTTCTATCGGGTCACTATCAGCCTGTCACTCATTATTTTCAGGGAGGGGGCGGGGCTTGGAGGAACGGAGAGGAGACGGTGATCGCGGAAGCTTTTTTCCTCCTGCCTTCACAATCTTTACACACGTATATATCGTCTGAAAATTGCTAGAGGACATTCATACTCTGCAATCCAAGACTTAATTAAATCCACCAAAAACCTGACATGATTGTAACGCGATTATTTTTGAAAAACATAAATCCCTGTGTGTCTGAGCCGCAGCGACATGGAGTGAGTCAGAGCGGGTCCTTCTGCTGCTGGTTCTGGACTGGTGGTGTTGTGTTGGTGGATAAAGCAGACTGCTCTGTGTTGCTGTGTTGCTGTGCCGCTGTCACGTATGTTCCCTGATCTCTGCGTCACCGACCGATTTGATATTAAAGTGACAGAAAAAACGTTATAGTAAAGCCGCGGCCGGAAAATCAGGAAGCAACGTTACTACTCTATAACCGATTATCTTCCGTCACTGCATCGAGACCGAATCGTCCACGTCCGCATCGCAATGCATCGTAGAAACGATTATTTTCAACACCCCTAATAAATATATACATAGGCTATATATATATATACGTGTGTGTGTGTGTGTGTGTGTGTGTGTGTGTGTGTGTGTGTGTGTGTGTGTGTGTGTGTGTGTGTGTGTGTGTGTGTGTGTGTGTGTGTGTGTGTGTCCCCGCATCTGTAGCCTGTTATTGTCTCATTATACCACACTGAATGAATCAAAGTAAATATATAAGCCATCATGAACACATCTGTCCATCAGACAGAGGGCTGCTGTGCCTCCTGTCATCATTAATGGACGTCTCTTTAAGATGACCGCTCAGAGGAGAGGATTTCTCATTTCTCTAACCACCTGCTGCTTCCCCTCCTCTCTCCTCGGTTCCCCTCCTTGGCTCCTCCGCTCGCATCTCCTGTGGGCGGGACTAAGTCTCGAGGAGGGGAATTAGTGAAATGAGAAATGGCCTAAGTGTCTCTTAGTGTCCTGTACTGCTCTTAAATCTCATCACATCAGCTTTTCCTTTCCCTCTTGGATGTTCTTCTGGACCCTCAGAGAAAGAAAAAATAGTGAAGCAGTCCTGTCTCTCAGGCATGTCCTTTCCTAACAGAAATATCAAAAAACATATTATTGCAGAGCAAGTGTGTTATTTAAGATAGAGGTGTGTTTGTTTGTTCAGGGGCTATACATATAATGATTTTTTTATTTGAATGTGTTTTTTAAATTCAACAGTGTACTACAAAGATAATCAGATTATGAATAAACCGTTATAATATGTAACTGTTATCAAAACTTAGTGCAACTGTATAAGCTTGCTATGTTCGGTTGTCTCACTGAAAGAATCACTTTTAACATGTTGTTTTACAGTCAATATGCAGAGACAAAGGGTCGCAGTTCTCACTATGTTCAATAGTATTTGCCTTAAATCACACACGTAAGGGTAAGACACAAACCTATTTAACCAATGCAATGGATAAGCTTAATGTGCACTGAAGTCACAGATAACGTCATATCTAATATTTAAACAAATAATTTCCTTGTCACTAAAGCATTGACTACACTATTCATCGTCCTTAAATGCAGGAATTAAGTTACATGTTCCGTTCTACAGCCACGATAAGGCTGTTTCTCAAGTGTGAGGATAATACAATTAAAAGAGGCATTGGTAATAATATTAAAAACGATAATGGTCATTCGTCGGATAGGCGGTTAGCTGCAATAAATAACTCCAGTTCAACAAACCATATTACAATATCTAAGGGAGCGTTATTTCTGGACCATCTTGAAATGTGTCGTTCATATTTTAAAGATACACACATTTGAGGTTGATTTAATATACACTAAGCCTCTCTTCAACAATATGTTGACGTTAGCTAGTCTATTTTATGCTATAGTAGAGCATAGCGAATTTAAACGAACCTTAACAATGCATACAGTAACCTAACTAGCAAACTAACTATCTAACGTACAAGGATGACCTTATTTTAGCAACCTCGCACAGAAGCCTTTTGGTATACAGTAGCATCCCACTTAATGTTATACACTCTTGGATGCTACGCATAGCATCGTTAGCACAGATGGAGCTACCATTGCTCAAATGCTAACCCAACTCTAAACATTCATTAACGTTAGCTTAATAAAAACACCAGTAACATAACATAAGTACGCAGGGTTGACTTACCGAAGAGACTGCATTCATGGACGGTCTGTTTTAACCGCAGATAAATCCTATATTTGCATGACGAATAGTCCACCAGGAGCCAACACAACAAACACGGCCGAGTTTAAGTAGTGTTCTCCTCATGAGCTGAGCCCCTGTAGCATCACGGAGCCAATGGAGCTAACGGATCTAGCAGTGAGACAGAGGAGCTAGGAGCAGCAGTCCCGTTGTCATGAAGGGGGAATCTAACTATATACAGAATATGTTTTTGTGGATCCAGGCTAGAAACATGTTCATTTTCTTTTGTTAAGTTGGACATTTTAACATAGGGTCTACAGGAATTGCTCCCATCTGCATCCATCGCCTACAGTTTGCAGCATTGGGCTTCACCGCACTGTCCCCCAGAAGTCAGTTTGATTGCATTCGGGCTCGATTGCTTATCCTGTCTGAGTAGCCCGGATGATGCTGCATCGCAATTTTTGACGTCGAATTGTATACACTGAATTTTTTGACATCGAATTTTAAACACCGAAATATTTGACGTAGCATTTTTTTCACTTGAATTTTTGGGATCTGAATTTGAACATTTTTATTTCACATAGGTAATTCGGAGCAATGCATGCAAGATGCATGATTTTCAAAGTAATTATATTCAATGCTATAAATTCGGTGTCTGATCAAATTCAAATACTTTTGTCTCTTGTTTGCTTCCATACACACTCACATTGCAGATGAGACAGATGGACTTTGAATTGGAATAGATACAAAAAATAATCATCCTCCCACTCGGAGTGAAAATGATATATTTTGGGCTTTTTTGCTTCTGCCATAATTGCGGTCTTGTGTGTGTGCGGACTGTCACTCTTTTAATTTTTTCGTTTTTTTCGTTTAAACCAAAAGCCAAAAAACGGAAATACCAGCCTTTTTCCGTTTTTTATTTAAAACGAAAAAACGGGAAACCAAAGCCGTTTTTCCATTTTTGTTGTCTGAATAAAAAGACGGATAATGAGAAAACCTAATTAAAAAAGGTAAGTGTACGTTTTGTTAGTTTAATTTTTCGTTTGAACCAGAAAATGAAAACACTGAAAATACCAGCCTTTTTTCGTTTTAAATCAAAAACAAAAAAACGTGAAAACAAAGCCGTTTTCCTGTGTATGTTGTCTGAATTAAAAAACGGATAACAAGAAGACCTAGGTCCGTGTACTTTTTGTCAGTTTGATTTTTCGTTTAAACCAAAAGCCAAAAAACGGAAATACCAGCGTTTTTCCGTTTTTTATTTAAAACGAAAAAACGGGAAACCAACGCCGTTTTTCTGTTGTTGTTGTCTGAATAAAAAGACGGATAATGAGAAAACCTAATTAAAAAAAGGTAAGTGTACGTTTTGTTAGTTTGATTTTTTGTTTGAACCAAAAAATGAGAAAAATTAAAATACCAGCCTTTTTTCATTTTAAATCAAAAACGAAAAAACGTGAAAACAAAGCCGTTTTCCTATTTATGTTGTCTGAATAAAAAAACGGATAACAAGAAGACCTAATAAAAAAAAATGGTCTGATTTTGGTTTTTGATAACAACTTCAATTTTGCGTTTTGTATTGAAAAATGAAGAAAAGCAGTCCGGTGGACCGGAAGTTAAAGAACACATTTCAAAATAAAAGACACGAGGATATGCTGTAAAAGTTAAATCCTGGAAACCAGAAGTCTGACGAGGATACGTTTATCTCTGCATTCACATGCTGTTATGCGTTTATAGAGATCAATACAAGTATGCAAGCACTGTGCATAACTTTATTTAGCTGACTTCCGGTTTGTACTGTGTCGGTAAATCCAGTGTCCAGCTTGCCGCTGTGTGACAACCATAGACTGGTGACAGCGTCATGTTTGTTGCATACCTGCAAGATAAGATAAGATTAAGAACTATCGCCCTACTTTCACCTGCAGCAAGCGGGAGAACGATATATCATACAGTTACAGTCGACCCCTAAAACAGTTCACACAGTAAATGAAACAGTTGTTAATTTGTCCAACTAGTCTACATTATGAATTTGATGTTTGTCTAAACTGCTAAGAAGCTGACAGCTGAGTTAGAACAGAAAGACATGCAGGCCATAATCACTAGACGCTCAAAAGAGTGGGTGTAAGGGTTACATGAACTGAACTGAAACACTGTCCATTAGTTGATTAATAAACAAGACATTCAAGTCAAAGTTTTAGGCATTTTCATGTGTAGCACGCTGTAAATATGGACTATCTATCTTTTTTGAAAACAGGCACACGTTTTTAAGCTCTGAACGTAACAATACAGGATTCAAAATGCAGTCAATATACAAAAACAGTTGTAAGAAGTGGTCCTGTATTCGTCCATTAATATGTATCATAGTGGAATGTGCAATGTGGAAACACAAATAGGTTTATTCTCAATACTCATAACAGTATCAGGCACAATGACTTTACTGAGAGTGAAGATGACTTGAACATAGAATGGTACTGAAGACAAAATACAGTATATTGCATTTACCTCTTCCTCTAACTCTCTCTCCAATATTGGCCTCCATTGTTGTGCACAACAAAGTGTTCAAGCTCAGGTTTCTAAGTGATATCATTTTAACATGTGCATTCTGGGTGTAGGGTTAGTAGGGCTAACCCATATCTGTTCAATACATGAAAGGCAACTTGAGTTTATTTATTGTGCCAAAAGTACCAGTTTGTGTCTTGGTAATTGCACAAAGCTGTAATAGGCCACAAATAATCACATCTTTCTAAAAACACAGCAGCAAAACCTATTTTATCCACCCAAAAATGAAGGCCCACCTGAAAACAATCGCTATTTTTAGCATTAAATAATGTACACTTCAACTGATATAGCTTTTTTGGTGGAGAAAAGAAATGTTGCTTTTGCCCACGTCCTCAGCAGCACATGGCTCTGCTGTGCCGGGGCTCCTGTATGTTTCTCCACACGACTACTGTAGGTAGAACACTGATTATGGATATACATCACACACTACCCCACTTCAAAAGACCAGAACTATCCCCTTAAGGGCAGCTGTTCACAACAGCAACAAACGCATGCAGATGGTTGTAGTCTGTAGCCAGACAGTGGCAGATCTGGCCGTGGTGGAGCATGGTGGTGGGGCATGGTGGTGGGCAGCGGTGTGACTTCTAGCTGTCATGGTGATGTTCATATGACAAGGGACTGCCTGCTTGAACTTTACCGAGAGCAGAGTCCACTAGTGGCACCTCACAGGGATACCTATGGTGCAGAAGCAGCGGTGAAGTCCTTGTAGATCCCTGGCACTTTGAGGGCAGACAGATCCAGCAGCTCTCAGCTCTCAGAGACATCAACACATAAACTATTCTGTGTGCATAGCTTACTTTCACATACTAATCTCTCACTTTAGTTTCTCTGACATTGTTCTCTGCTTTGGATTTGTGGACATCCCAGCCATGTTCTCTTCTGGGCCTGGTTTTACACACTGTGGGTTTAAGCAAGATATAGAAATGATGAGATGATGTGTGTGTAGTTTTAGTATTTGAATTACAATGACATTATTCTCAGACTTGCCATAGTTCTTGGTTTGTACCACTGCTGCTCTGCTCTGTAGAGCTGAGTACTGGGGACCCACTGGGAGTCATGTGGCTGGAGCAGGAGAGAACACACGCCACACCTGCAGCCATGATGCTCCAGCTCAACGGGGGTCGAGTCTTTCAGCCCCACCTGTAGAGAAACAAAAATAAATACGTATTCAGTTTGCTTTGTATTATTTCTTTTAGGGTAACATTTTGGTTTAATAACATTGTGCTATTTTAAGGAGTAAATAAGTCATATATTTTTTCCTAAATGTTTTCTATACTTACATCGTCTTATACATACTGATATGAATTGATTTACTTTTATACTATGAACGAAGAAAAATGACTCTTTAACAACAGAACAGGAACAAAACAAAACTGTGACCTCTGTGCAGCACACACAGACCAGTCAGTCCATTTCTGGGGAGTAGCTACCTTGTGCTAGTTATATTAAAGTTAATGTTTTACTATTGGCTGTGTCTAACCTGTCTGAAATGAGCCGAATCCCCAGGAACATGTTGAACCAGACGGTAACTAAGACAGTAACACTTCATCCTGAACTCACTGTGGGGCCTGTCCTCATGGACCTGGAGCATAACACCCTGACACGTACAAAAATACATAGTATGTTCATTAAGAATGCACATACTGTCCCTCCTCTGTCTTTCAATGTAGACAAACTTGTTGAAGAAAAACAATAAGTTTAACGTTACAGAAATAAAAGCTTAATTACTCACCCTCCTAATTGTAGACGTAACTTCACAAGTACAACTTCAAACATGTCTCCCGCTTGCTGCTGGGTGCAGGTGAGAGTAGGTCGACATTTCTGTTTACATCGCTGACATTTGTCACAGGTAAATCTTGTAGATATCGCAACAAACATGACGTTGTCACACAGCGACAAGCTGGACACTGGATTGACCAA
Source organism: Pseudochaenichthys georgianus (assembly GCF_902827115.2). Classification (NCBI taxonomy): domain Eukaryota; kingdom Metazoa; phylum Chordata; class Actinopteri; order Perciformes; family Channichthyidae; genus Pseudochaenichthys; species Pseudochaenichthys georgianus. The sequence goes on along the minus strand of NC_047517.1, from coordinate 12,554,660 downwards.
ATAACTACACAGTACACACTCTTATTTACATTTGACACGTTATTCAAAACCAACAGCTTGTGTGTGTGTTGTTTGCTAAACACTGCCACTGAAATACCACACTCAATTATCAAACCCCTGCCCTCAGAATGCACACGTTAAAAGCCATGTAACCAATTAGATCACTTAGAAACCTGAGCTTGAACACTTTGTTGTGCACAACAATGGAGGCCACTTTTGGAGAGAGAGTTAGAGAAAGAGGTAAATGCAATATACTGTATTTTGTCTTCAGTACCATTCTATGTTCAAGTCATCTTCACTCTCAGTAAAGTCATTGTGTCTGATACATGTTATGAGTATTGAGAATAAACCTATTTGTGTGCTTCTGGAGGTTATACACTGACTGGATAAGAACCTCAGTCCCATTTCAAACAATCCCAACTATCATCTTAAAGCAGGGTTGCCAACTCTCACGCATCTGGCGTGTGACACACGCTTTCACCCTCAATCTCACGCTCTCACGCTGCCCAAACTATTCTCACGCCAAAACAAGAATACCGAAGACTAGAAACGGTTTTGAAAACTTTTGTCACGTAGTGATCGTCTTCTCAATAGAACATCTTTGATAATGTCTTGAATGTCAGAATCAAGATAACGGCGTGGTGTTGTTGCAGGAAGTCCCGACGGAGAATACTTTTGCTGTAGTACATCTCTATACATCGATACAACATTACGTGTTGATAGAAATCAACACGTAATGAAATAAGACCCCACGGTTGGATGATTGATAAGTGTGTGCGCTGTCTTTCATGTTGACACACAGAACAATGGGGGCTATCCACCCTTATCCACAATGTAAAGTAATTCACACAGCATCTTCTCTTGTCTCTGTGAGGAGCAGCAGGTTCAGCTTTCAGAACAAAGTAACACAAAACTAAAATGGCATTCATTTTTTTTAAATATGTCGTGTAGTAATAGATTTATTTATTTTTCTTCTCAAGAGAGTACCAGAATGTGTATTTTATGTTAGTATTTCAAAAAATCTCCTGGAGGAGAATCCCCCCAGACCCCCCCTGCAGGGGTTGAGTTGTCAGCATGTCAACTCTTTCACCTGTGGGGAAATTGCAGGATTGGCTCCAGGTCGCCCTTTTTATTTACTACAAGAAAAATGTGCCTTTTTATTTGATACAGTTCAATTTGGATTAAGACAGGGAAATAATCTAAACCTCATGCGTGTATGGGTTAGCCCAGAGCCATATAATAGAATTCTATTATATGGCTCTGGGTTAGCCCTACCATAGATTACCCAACAAAAATACTCCGGAGCCGCCACTGCCGACCCGTATTGCGCATGCGCAGATCTAAGATCTAGTAGAAATGATAAAAAGTAAAAGTCTGCTGCTTATTGTTCTACTAGGCCAAAATAGAGTCAAAGAGTATATGAGAGTGAGAGTGTGTTAATTAATATATTTGGCAGTTTGGAGTAAGTCTGTAGATTTGTTTGTGTGTGTGTTTCATGTATAGGCCTCTCGCCATAATTAATTTTGTTGGATAGATTTCTCCGGAAATTATTGCAATAAACGTAATATTGTCGGCACCGTTGTATGACCATTTTAGACCACTGACATAATGATAATATATAATAATAATTCAAGTACATTCTTTCAAACTGCTAGTCACATCCTCATGTAAATGGCAATTTATCGAGTTCATCTTTATTTATCGTACGATAAGTCAATTAATTGTTTATCGCAACAGGCCTATGCACACAATAAAACAGTGGAAACAAACATGTGTTTGACTTTCATTAGTGAATGAAACTGTGTGCCCTTTATAGTCTGTGTCCAATATTGTGTATTTGTATATATTCTATATATATTCTATATATATGCTAAGGTCCCGCTACTGACACGATAGCAGTCATTTCGTGCGCATATGTGTAATCAAACCCATGATACCAAAATCTCACTCCAGCCAGGTACTCAAAGTTGGCAACCCTGCTTAAAGTCTCTTGAGGTCAAGAGTTATGTTCACAACAATGGAGGCCAATATCGGAGAGAGAGTTAGAGGAAGAGGTAAATGCAATATACTGTAACTATATCTTCATGTCATCTTCACTCTCAGTAAAGTCATTGTGTCTGATACTGTTATGAGTATTGAGAATAAACCTATTGGTGTGTTTCCACATTGCATGTGTTCATTCATAGTCCATATTTACAAATGCCTAAAACTTTGACTTGAATGTCTTGTTTATTAATCAACTAATGGACAGTGTTTCAATTCAGTTCATGTAAGCCTTACACACATTCTTTTGAGCGTCTAGTGATTATGGCCTGCATTTCTTTCTGTTCTAACTGAGCTGTCAGCTTCTTAGCAGTTTAGACAAACATCAAATTCATAATGTAGAGACTAGTTGGACAAAATAATGCTTAACAACTGTTCCATTACTGTGTGAACTGTTTTAGGGGTCGACTGTATGATATATTGTTCTCCCGCTTGCTGCTGGGTGCAGGTGAAAGTAGGGTGACAGTTCTGTTCACATCGCTGACATTTGTCACAGGTAAATCTTGCAGGTATGCAACAAACATGACGTTGTCACACAGGGACAAGCTGGACACTGGATTTGACGACACAGTACAAACCGGAAGTCAGCGAAATAAAGTTATGCAAAGATTACTTGTATTCTCTATAAACGCATATCTGCATGTGAATGCAGAAATAAACGTATCCTCGTCAGCATGGGTGCCGGAAGCAGGGGGGCCAAGGGTCGTCAGACTTCTGGGTCTTTTACAGCATTGCCATTATATCCTCCTGTCTTTTATTTTGAAATATGTTCTTTAACTTCCGGTCCACCGGACTGCTTTTCTTCATTCTTCAATACAAAACGGAAAATTGAATGAAGTTGTTATCAAAAACCAAAATCAGACCGTTTTTTTTAATTAGGTCTTCTTGTTATCCGTTTTTTGATTCGGACAACATAAACAGGAAAACGGCTTTGGTTTCACGTTTTTTGGTTTTAGATATAAAACGAAAAAAAGGCTGGTATTTTCGTTTTTTTGGTTCAAAGGAAAAATCAAACTAACAAAACGTACAGACTTTTTTTTATTAGGTTTTCTCGTTATCCGTTATCCGATTCAGACAACACAAACGGGAAAACGGCTTTGGTTTTCCGTTTTAAATCAAAAACGAAAAAAGGCTGGTATTTTCGGTTTTTTGGCTTTTGGTTCAAACGAAAAATCAAACTAACAAAACGTACACGGACCTCACTCCTGTTGACACGGACAACGTCAGCGAAATAGTGCACTGCCCACCAGCCACGCCCCGACACATGGGGTGACGCCCATAGATCTATGTTCACGGCAACTCTGCAGAATCCTATGGGTGACGTCACGGACACTACGTCCATTTATATACAGTCAATGGTTACAACCCAACCCTGCTTCTAGGCTACTGTCCCGCAGCTCCTGCCTCTCTGTTGGACTCTGTCGCAGCAGGGATACTGCTGTGGAGCGCACAAAGCAGACTCTTCACAACGAAGGATCACTTCTTCTTCAAGGCAGGTAAGGTTTCGCAGTACGCAGTCTACTGACCCGCAGCTGCTGCCTCTCTGTTGGACTCCGGTACTGCACCTTACTCACGAGAACGCAGTAACCATCAAGGGGGGCCAGACATAAGGAAAATTCACCCAAATGGCCCCAGAAGAGGTTTTTTTTGCTAAATCTGTCAAAGGTCAAATATCACTTGTTTTGTATCAATCTTAATACAGGGTACTTATTATATGTTGTACTTTGGATTCCAAAAGCTTTTAGTCTACTAACCCATCATCCAAGGTTAGTTTTCACCAGTGGCGAGCCGTGACTTTTATACCTAGGCCCTCTGACCCCCCCCTTCCCTCGAAAAAAAAAGAAGAGTTATTACGTCACACCGTATACTTCAGCGGAATATCAAAACAGCGGTCCGGGGTGCAAAACGCATCAAAGACAGCGACACTCTACCACACAAAACAACACCATTTATATAAACACCTATCATAACAGGGCACCCACAGCCAAGTAACAATTACAAATGAATTAAGTCGGCACGGCGGCCCACATTGAAAATGACTTAGGCCTACCTTTGATGATCAAATCACTTAAACACAAAGTCCATCCTCCTGTCCTTTTGGATGAAGCACTTGATGGCGGGTCATGCAGCTGATCCTTTGCCACTCCAGTTTATCATTGTAACTCAATCTTGAAAATGACTCGGTTAATAATTTTGCAAACGATGTCATCACTATCACTAAAGTGAGCCATCATGAACGAACTTATGCTAATCATACATACATCTATCATCATAAATCTATCGATCATAAATCTATAGATCATAAATCTATCGATTAGATTTATGATTCGAAAATAATAAAAGTAGGGTAGACATGTGGATATTATCCGGCTGAACAAAACGTGCTTTTATCTGACAGGTTCGTTTTCCACAGACCTTATTTCCAGCTATTTTCCAAAATCCTATGGAGAAATTCCACTGCTTTCTGTCGAGGGAATTCGAGCGCAGCTTACTTCCGGGTTTTAGGACACGTCACTGCACCACTTGCATAGACCTCACAGCGGACGGAACTTGTCATAAAGTCCGCGAAAATAAAGCCCGCCCATTTAGAGGGAAGATATGATTGGTCAATTGTACTGTCATTTGACATTACTCTCTCATTGAGTTACTATAGCGGGCCCTCTGTGAATGTAGAGAGGGACCAAGCCCTCCCGTCTTCACAGAGAGTACTCGCAGAGACGGCGTTTAACCCTTCACATTCCAACAGAAACTGAACAGGCAGATTCGAAGGATTTATTTATTTGGAAATGTTATTTTAAATACAATTAAATCAAGTTATTTTGGTAAAACTAATGAAAAATGTAACAACAAAAAATATTTAAAAAAATGTTTTAAAAAAAATGTTTTTTTTTATGTTTTCAAATATTATTTTTTCGAATATCTTATAGGCCCTCACAGAGGGCCTAGAGGGCCCTGACGGCTCGCCACTGGTTTTCACTATAAGTACAACATATGTTTTGGACGGACACTATAATTTACAGTTTTTTACCATGTTCAATCTGAATTTTCTTTAAAATAAAAAACATCTATATTGATTCTGACTTTTCTACATCCAACTCACAGGTTTATCATTACTTTGAGAAAAAAGATTATTAATTTAACCCTTTTAGAAGGGAAGATATGGTCATTTGTTCTGGGAATGTCATTTTCGAGCCTGAAACCTGAAAAACAGGCTTGGGCTAAGAGATCTATGGATACATCTCTCAACATCCATATGAAACACAACTGTAACAGATGTTCTTTTTCTTTATGGATATTTTACAAATCACTCGCTATTCGAACTGTATTATTGTTTTACTGTCATATAGTATTTCATAACTGTTTTTCCTTTATTGTCTTGTTTTTTTATAACTATAATGATCATATGAAGGTTTTAACTATCTAAACCCTCAGAGAGTCCTTTAGCTCACTTGAGTCTCTCAGTCTGACAGGAGAGGACTCTCCTCCAGCTTGTTGTGGAACAAACCAACACATCCTCACTCCCAGGTCGGCCTATGTTGACGTTATGTCAAGTCCCCTGTGTCGGCTTTTTCCAACGCAAGGGGGGGGGGGGCCTTAGCGTCCATTTTCAACGCAAGGGGGGGGCCCTTAGCGTCCATTTTCAGCTTTCCGGGATGTCCATATGCTTCTATGGACGCTCATGGAAGCACGGCATTCGTTTGTGTCGGCTGCCCTTAAAGGAAATGTGAGCGTCCATTCTCATTGGATAACGGAGAATTGTACACCCGGAAGTAAGTATTCCCCTTACTGTCGATTGATTTTACAGTGATATCTGCACTACTCATCGACTAAAAAACACCAGATTATCCTTGTTAATTACACAACATTGATTGGTTTAAATTGTGTGCAATGCTTTTGTATTTTTCCCCTTCGATTCGGAGAAACAAATATTTTTTTGGAGTAAAGGATGGCAGAAGACACTACACTACCCAGAATCCCCAGCTATCGTTTGGACTACACCATGTGCTCTGTTTGACGTCACGTGATCTTCAAATTTCTCCCTGCAGAAAAAAAAAACATGGCCGAACTTCGTTTTATTCTCGGTGGAAAATGCCTATTTTAAAGTTAGTTTGGCCATTAAAATGCGTTTTGATGTCATTTGATGCGAGAAATATGAGTTGTTATTTCAGATTATGTGTGCAGTGGATGTACATGATCTTTAGTTTGCTAGTTATTACGAAGATTACTTCAGGAAATTGTGTCCATAACGTTTTCATTGTTACCAAGGTGGTTGCTAGGGACGCTGCTATCGATATTATTTCTGTTATGTTGTGTAACTGTTTAATGATGTTATCTTTATTGCTACCCCCTTCCCCGTCAATGTATAGTGTTGGTCCACAGCGCAAACATATTAGTTTAACAAAATCCGCATCTAAAGATAGCCTACGTTATTTTCCCCTGTGCAATTCCAGTCTCACATCTCAGAGCACATCGTCATTAACAAATACCGGAAACAGACCGAAAACATTTTTCAAAAATAAAATAATACTTTATTCCGAGTGTGCTTGCTTTTCTCTTTGAAAGTCATCACATACCGGCATTGTAATACACGGTTCGGCTGCATTAAATATTACATATCTGCCGTAGTTCTGTATTTATAGAGCCCTGATGAGAAGACTTCTAGACAAACATGAGGAACTGAAAACATGACGTGGATCATAAATATATCAGCAATTAAACAACATCTTACATTTCTTTTCACACAATACGTCTCCTTGCAGTATCAACACTAATTCAGCTGACTTTTATATTTGATCCAATTGGTAGATAGGCTGTATTTACACCATAAAGGTGCACAGCTGATATAAAGGGACACCTAGTGGTTAAAGCATGTTATTGAATTTCATTATTTTTATTATTAGATATTAATAGGATCCCTATAAAGTATATTCATTACTCGTTATTCTCTACTAATAGTTAATTAAAGACTGTATATAATGACTATTTTGCACATCCCTTTCAAGATTTTCTAAGGTTTATTGACATATCATATAGGCCTACACAACTGTGGTGTAGTTATGCATTGAATGAAAAAGTATATCTTATCTTAAGCTGATCGATATTTGCAAAATGTGCAAAATGTGCCTGTGAACCTTGACAAGTGCACGTTTCAGGCTTATCAATTAATGTAATGTAATGTAATGTTATCACAGGGGTCACAAACATAAGACCAGCTGTTAAATAAAGCTCTTCTGACTTTAGCTGGCATGTGTGTATATATATTAATGCTGCCCATTATGGGCACAAGCAATTTTCACCCATTTATTAATTATATGTTTTAAATGTGAGTGTTTCCTATCCCCTAAACCTCCAGGGATGTACACAGCTTAATACTGGAAACTTCTTATTATGGGAAATACGAAAACGTCTTTTAAAACTACAACTCCCAGTAGAGACGTGCCGTAGATAGAGAACATGTTGCGAAACAGAATAGCCAGCATGTGTAGTTCTGGGGACGGGGTGGGGGAGGGGGGGACGCGGTGGACCCGTTCAAATCCAGTTTTGGACAGTCTGCCGTGGTTCCATCCCATTTCAAGTGCTGTTCGAGGCTCGGCAACCCTCGGAGCACACTCTCCAATCACAGAGCTTGAGGACTATCACGGGGTTTGTCAAACAGAGCACATGGTGTAGTTCAAACGATAGCTGGGGATTCTGGGTAGTGTAGTGTCTTCTGCCATCCTTTACTCCGAAAAAATATTTGTTTCTCCGAATCGAAGGGGAGAAATACAAAAGCATTGCACACAATTTAAACCAATCAATGTTGTGTAATTAACAAGGATAATCTGGTGTTTTTTAGTCGATGAGTAGTGCAGATATCACTGTAAAATCAATCGACAGTAAGGGGAATACTTACTTCCGGGTGTACAATTCTCCGTTATCCAATGAGAATGGACGCTCACATTGCCTTTAAGGGCAGCCGACACAAACGAATGCAGTGCTTCCATGAGCGTCCATAGAAGCATATGGACATCCCGGAAAGCTGAAAATGGACGCTAAGGGGGCCCCCCCTTGCGTTGAAAATGGACGCTAAGGCCCCCCCCCCTTGCGTTGGAAAAAGCCGACACAGGAGACTTGACATAACGTCAACCTGGAGTATCCTGGAGTCCATGTTGAACCTCCTCAGCCTGCGGAGGAAGAAGAGCCGCTGTTGAGCTTTCTTGGTGATGGTGGTGTGAAGAGTCCATGTCAGGTCCTCAGTGATGTGGACCCCAAGGAATCTGAAGCTGCTGACTCTCTCCACCGTAGTCCCATTGATGGCGATGGGGGTGTGTCCCTCTCCCTGCTGCTTCCTGTAATCCACAATCAGATCCTTTGTTTTACTGATGTTGAGATGGAGGTTGTTATGCTGGCACCAAGATGTCAAGTTTTCGACCTCCTCTCTGTACGCCGTCTCGTCGTCTGTGATCTGGCCGATGACGGTCGTGTCATCAGCAAACTTCACGATGGTGTTGGAGCTGTGTATGGCCACGCAGTCGTGAGTGAACAGGGAGTATAGGAGAGGGCTGAGCACGCAGCCTTGAGGGGCACCGGTGTTGAGGATCAGGGTGGAGGATGTGATGTTTCCCACCCGCACTGCCTGGGGTCTGCCCGTCAGGAAGTTCAGGATCCAGTCACAGAGGACGCTGTTGAGCCCGAGGTCTCTGAGCTTGATGGCCAGCTTGGAGGTATTGGTATTGAATGCTGAACTGTAATCAATGAATAGCATTCTCACATATGTGTTCCTGTTCCTTGGGTCCAGGTGTGAGAGGGCAGTGTGGATGATGAGGGCTATGGCGTCGTCTGTGGACCTATTTGCTCTGTAGGCAAACTGCAGGGGGTCCAGAGAGTCAGGGAGGGAGGAGGTGATGAATGATTTGACATGAGGTTAAAATGTTAACATAGGTTCAGGAGCATGGCCACGCCTAAAACTCCGCCTCGAACCACGGCCACCCCTATTTATATTCGGCAAAACTTCCGGCCACTGCTCGTCTCCATCCTTTCAAGGACTGACAGCCAGACCGTGATTCACGCCGCGCGTCGTCACGGTTCAAACAAGCTACACTCTACCACCAGAACATTCAACTTACCATGGATCCCGAACTGCTGATCAACTCACCAGAGTCAGACGAAGATCTCTTCGACATCGGCTACCCGCCATCCACGTTTCAGCAGTTGGATCTAAGCCAAGCATCCGAACGGAGCCGCGTGCGCTCGGCAATCAGTGTTCCACACACCAGCCGCCACAGCTCCCACTCATGCTCCCCCAACGAGACACCTCCAACTCCAGACAGGTCCCAGGCTTCGTCTACTCCGCCAGCGAGGGCAAACAACCGGGGCCACAACAGGCACAGCCAGCTCCAATCTCCCCACCACCGGCAGCCTGCCTCATTAGCAGCCACTCGCGGCGGCGCACGCGACACGCCTCTCGGACGGAGCCGCGCTCCGAAACGGAGCCTGAACTACGGAGGTGGACATTCACTCAACTCCAACGTTTCCTGAGAGAAAAGGGCGCCGAAACGACAACAAGGCTAGACTGTTCAATCTCTACAAAGCCTACAGCAGCACAACGGCAAGAGCAACGACACACACAGCTCTTCCTGCTCCAGAGCCAACCACCGTGCGGCGCGCGCACCACGGGTCGTGACGTCACAGGCCGCCGTCCTCCTCCACGGACACAGCCCGACTCACCAGCACCCCCTGGTGGGGGCCAGGTCATATTGCCCTCTGTACCTGCTCACAGGCTTCACAAAAATCCCCTTGCACATACATCCCTTCATCCCTCCATCCCTTCTTCTTTCCTACCTTCAGCAATCCACAGCAACCCAGCTTCCGCTTACCTTCCTCCTCTAGCAGCTAACCCCGTAGCAACAGCGCCTCACCCAGTGAGCAGACGCTCTGGTCTCCCTCTCTCTGACCCTCGCAGTGAGCAAACGCTCCGGTCTCTCTCTCTCGACCCTCACAGAGAGCAGACGCTCCGCTCTCTCTCTCTCTCGACCCTCGCAGTGAGCAAACACTCCGGTCTCTCTCTCTCTCTCGACCCCCGCAGTGAGCAGAGGCTCCGGTCTCTCTCTCGACCCCCGCAGTGAGCAGAGGCTCCGGTCTCTCTCTCTCGACCCTCGCAGTGAGCAGAGGTTCCGGTCTCTCTCTCTCGACCCTCGCAGAGGCTCCGGTCTCTCTCTCTCTCTCGACCCTCGCAGTGAGCAGACGTTCCGGTCTCTCTCTCTCTCGACCCTCGCAGTGAGTAGAGGCTCCGGTCTCTCTCTCTGACCCTCGCAGTGAGCAGAGGCTCCGGTCTCTCTCTCTCGACCCTCGCAGTGAGCAGAGGTTCCGGTCTCTCTCTCTCTCGACCCTCGCAGTGAGTAGAGGCTCCGGTCTCTCTCTCTCTCGACCCTTGCAGTGAGCAAACGCTCCGGTCTCTCTCTCTCTCGACCCTCGCAGTGAGTAGAGGCTCCGGTCTCTCTCTCTCTCGACCCTCGCAGTGAGTAGAGGCTCCGGTCTCTCTCTCTCTCTCGACCCTCGCAGTGAGTAGAGGCTCCGGTCTCTCTCTCTCGACCCTCGCAGTGAGCAAACGCTCCGGTCTCTCTCTCTCTCTCTCGACCCTCGCAGTGAGCAGAGGCTCCGGTCTCTCTCTCTCTCTGACCCTCGCAGTGAGCAGAGGCTCCGGTCTCTCTCTCTCGACCCTCGCAGTGAGCAGAGGCTCCGGTCTCTCTCTCTCTGACCCTCGCAGTGAGCAGATGCTCCGGTCTCTCTCTCTCGACCTTCGCAGTGAGTAGACGTTCCGGTCTCTCTCTCTCGACCCTCGCAGTGAGCAGAGTCTCCGGTCTCTCTCTCTCGACCCTCGCAGTGAGTAGACGTTCCGGTCTCTCTCTCGACCCTCGCAGTGAGTAAACGCTCCGGTCTCTCTCTCTCGACCCTCGCAGTGAGTAGACGTTCCGGTCTCTCTCTCGACCCTCGCAGTGAGTAGAGTCTCCGGTCTCTCTCTCTCGACCCTCGCAGTGAGCAGACGTTGCGGTCTCTCTCTCGACCCTCGCAGTGAGCAGAGTCTCCGGTCTCTCTCTCTCGACCCTCGCAGTGAGCAGACGTTCCGGTCTCTCTCTCTCGACCCTCGCAGTGAGCAGACGTTCCGGTCTCTCTCTCGACCCTCGCAGTGAGCAGAGTCTCCGGTCTCTCTCTCTCTCTCTCGACCCTCGCAGTGAGTAGACGTTCCGGTCTCTCTCTCGACCCTCGCAGTGAGCAGACGTTCCGGTCTCTCTCTCTCTCGACCCTCGCAGTGAGTAGACGTTCCGGTCTCTCTCTCGACCCTCGCAGTGAGCAGAGGCTCCGGTCTCTCTCTCTCTCGACCCTCGCAGTGAGTAGACGTTCCGGTCTCTCTCTCGACCCTCGCAGTGAGTAGACGTTCCGGTCTCTCTCTCGACCCTCGCAGTGAGTAGACGTTCCGGTCTCTCTCTCGACCCTCGCAGTGAGCAGAGGCTCCGGTCTCTCTCTCTCTCTCGACCCTCGCAGTGAGCAGAGGCTCCGGTCTCTCTCTCTCTCGACCCTCGCAGTGAGCAGAGGCTCCGGTCTCTCTCTCGACCCCCGCAGTGAGCAGAGGCTCCGGTCTCTCTCTCGACCCTCGCAGTGAGTAGACGTTCCGGTCTCTCTCTCGACCCTCGCAGTGAGCAGAGGCTCCGGTCTCTCTCTGACCCTCGCAGTGAGCAGACGCTCCGGTCTCTCGCTCTGACCCTCGCAGTGAGCAGACGCTCCGGTCTCTCGCTCTGACCCTCGCAGTGAGCAGACGCTCCGGTCTCTCGCTCTGACCCTCGCAGTGAGCAGACGCTCCGGTCTCTCTCTGACCCTCGCAGTGAGCAGACGCTCCGGTCTCTCTCTGACCCTCGCAGTGAGCAGACGCTCCGGTCTCTCGCTCTGACCCTCGCAGTGAGCAGACGCTCCGGTCTCTCTCTCTGACCCTCGCAGTGAGCAGACGCTCCGGTCTCTCTCTGACCCTCGCAGTGAGCAGACGCTCCGGTCTCTCTCTCTGACCCTCGCAGTGAGCAGACGCTCCGGTCTCTCGCTCTGACCCTCGCAGTGAGCAGACGCTCCGGTCTCTCGCTCTGACCCTCGCAGTGAGCAGACGCTCCGGTCTCTCTCTCTGACCCTCGCAGTGAGCAGACGCTCCGGTCTCTCTCTGACCCTCGCAGTGAGCAGACGCTCCGGTCTCTCTCTCTGACCCTCGCAGTGAGCAGACGCTCCGGTCTCTCGCTCTGACCCTCGCAGTGAGCAGACGCTCCGGTCTCTCTCTGACCCTCGGGGTGAGCAGAGGCTCCGGTCTCTCTCACTCCGACTCTCGCCGTGAGCAGACGCTCCGGTCTCTCGCTCTGACCCTCGCAGTGAGCAGACGCTCCGGTCTCTCTCTGACCCTCGCAGTGAGCAGACACTCCGGTCTCTCTCTCTCTCTGACCCTCGCAGTGAGCAGATGCTACGGTCTCTCTCACTCCGACTCTCGCCGTGAGCAGACGCTCCGGTCTCTCTCTCAGAAAAATAAATAAATAATACAAATAATAAAATAAACTTCGCTAGCCAAGCCGCCGGCCGCATCAGATGACCATTACATGTATGTATGATCTGTACGTGCAGTGTATTTGTACAGCGCTTTGAGAGTCATTGATAAAGCGCCATAATAAATATAAGGATTATTATTATTATTTATTATCAACCCGCTCAACCAGGGAACATACCGGGGTGCTCCAGACTCCGAGCGTTACTGCAGCATCTTCGCAGCACGCGCATCCCTCCCTTGCCAATTATGCGGAGCCCCCTGCCCACCCAGCCTTAGCATGCTTAGTCAGCTCTCCACCATCTCAAACACCTCACTCACCTTCCTCTCCATCACGCAACGCCTCAGACTTTAACCGTCTATCACCCGCAGGGAGGCAGGACGGCGTGCAACAATTTCAATGACCTAGGCTGCTCTTTTTCTAGCTGCCGCCTCATGCACATCTGCTCTTTCTGCGGCGGCGCTCATGCCAGGAGCACCTGCCCCCACAACCCAACTACATCAGCAGATTGACTAGCACGGCAACTCAGCACACCCGTCAAGATAAGCAACTTAGCTACCGCCTCAGCGAATCATCCAGATAGTCCGTTTACTTTCTCACCAAAGGCTTGACCCATGGTTTCCACCCAGGCTTAGCAATACTGCCTGACACATCTCACATCTGCCACAACCTTCAGTCCGCTTTAACAGAACCTCACACCTTTGACACCTTACTGGCCAAAGAAGTCAAAGAAGGATTCATGATAGGCCATTCAATAGTCCCCAAACAACCACAGACTCCCCCACGTGCTCCATCTTCTCGACTTCTTCTCACAGTCACTCCACCATCCTCACCCCCCTGCCACGGGCTGAGCACACTCATACAAATATTTGTCAGACCTTGGCATTCCTCCGTCTGAGGAGAAAACCTAAGGGCCTACAACCTCCATTGAGTTTCTAGGCATCACCCTGGACTCAATGTCTTTCCGGGCTTCTCTATCCTCAGAGAAAGTACAGCGCATCACTTTCCTCTTGTCAAACTACTTACAGGCAGACAGATGCACGAAACGGCAGCCGTTAGCCCTCCACGGCAAACGACTCTCATATTCACACTCCGGAATAAAACGGATCAGCTGGGAATTCTTTCCCCATCCACATCTTCCGCCTGAACTCGTATCCCAGCCATACGAGCCACTAACCAAATACTTCAGCGCAAGATACGATGCATACGCAACGCCTCAACACCCACTCTCTCTCACCGAAACAGGGAAAAGGGCCACACGTTTCTGGTTCCAGGAACACTTCCACAACGTGTCGCTCACTTTGGGGATATGCTCAGAATATTATTCGAGCCATTCCTCCCGCATTGGCGCAGCGTCCACAGCAGCTAGACCGGGCATCCCGTATACAACCATCTCAGCCCTCGGCCGCTCGTCATCCCAAGCGTATCACACTTACATCCGCAACAATCTTAATGATCTCAGACACGCACACGCTTAAGTCAGCTGCTTTAATCCGACTCTTTTGGGGGCCCGTAATCAGCCCACGCAGATCATGCCGGAGACGGAACCCCCACTCTGAGTCTCCCACTGCACGGACCACAGCTCGTCCTCCCAGATCATCTCTTCACCCCCTCATATCATCCACATGTTACTTCAATAAACGTACAAACATCACCTTGTTGTGGCGTGGTTCCTGCTAGTGAATAACCGCTCAAAGCACTTCATTATGACAGAGGTGAGTGCTACTGGGCGGTAGTTGTTGGGGCTGGTGATTTTTGTCTTTTTGGGGACAGGAACGATAGTGGAGTGTTTAAGACTTGGGAACAACAGACTGCAGCAGGGACCTGTTGAAGATCTCTGTGAACACCTCTGCCAGCTGACCTGCACACACCCTGAGAACAGCAAAAAAACTGTTCAGCTCATCTGGGAGAGATGCGCACGCAGACACTCCCGCAGCACCCCCCGCTGCTCCTTTGTAGTCTGTCATTGTTCTTAGTCCCGCCCACATGTTCCGGGTGTTACAGCCTTTGAAGTCAGATTCCACCTTCTCTTTGTACTATCTCTTTGCATTGCTAATTGCTCTCCGGAGATCATACCTAGATTTCCTGTACTCCTCCAAATCTCCAGCTCTGTGCGCGATAGAGTGCGCTTTCAGCTTGCCGTGCACCTCGCCGTTTATCCAGGGCTTTTGATTTGGGAATGTTCGTACAGTAACCTTCGGTACCACGTCATCGATGCATTTCCCAATGTAGCAGATGACCGTGACCGTGTGTGTGTTGATGTTGTTATGACATGCATCTGCAGTGACAGTCTCCCGGCGGGATGGGATCGCGCCCCTGGGCACGCCCATCAAAAGATAAGCCCCTGTCCCTCCAGCAGGACAGAGAGTAGAGGCACCGCTGAGCAGAGGTTGCGCCAGATTTTTTCGCTGCCCGTCGGACAGGATCGTAACATTTCCGTCAAAATTCAGTATTACGCGTCGGGGGGGGGGGGGAGAGAGCACGGTCTTGAACTGTCAACGGTGGTGTGAGGGGGGGGGGGAGAGAGTGAGAACTGTCAACCGGGGGGGGGGGGGGGGGGGGGGGAGCACGCTCGTGAACTGTTAGCGCCGTGTTATGCATGCCCACTGCACCTCGCGGGGCTTTTCAATGATTTGTACGGCAAAGTTGGATTTGGAATCGGTATCATTTCCTTTTTGGCAGGCATGCATAACACCGGAGCCTCGCTGCGGGGAAACTTTGGCCCTGTTCCGAGTTTGTTTTAATCCGTCAAAATGACGGACTGCTTTCAGATTTCTCCGTCATTGTTAAAAAAAATCCGTTAGACGGAAAATATTCGGTTAACGCAACCTCTGCCACTGAGACACCCTGACTCTTCTGTGCCTGTGCCACTTGGCGTCCAAGTGAAGGCTGTTCAGCCACATTTGCATGGGGTGCAGCGACAGCAGGCCTAAGGGCACAACGGCTGAAGCAGCCGTCAGTCCGCCCAAGAGCAGGAGGAACTGAATGTAAGGCACTATCTTGCCCAGCCTGAAGATGTGAAGAAGGAGGAAAATGTCGTCCACACAACGAGGTGACAGGTAGGCCCTCATGGCGGCCAAATCTAGGACCATCCCCAGGTAAGTGATTTGTTGGGAAGGGTCCAGGCAACTCTTCCTGGTGTTACTGTTAGACTCAACCGGGCTATGTGAGATAAAAGGCGAAACCAGCCAATCGTCTAAATACGGCAGGACCTTCACGCCCTGCGCCTGCAGGGGTGCGAGAGCTGCCGCCACGACCCTTGGAGAGAGGGAGAGACCAAAGGGAAGCACCCGGAACTGATAGTGTCACCACTCCCCCTGTGCATGTGCTGTGGTCAGCATATGGAATGGCAGCACCTTCAGAAATCTGTTGATTCCTCTGAGGTCCAAGATCAGACAAAATCCGCCGACTTTCTTGCTCACGAAAAAGTACGCTGAGTAGAACCCCCCGGGCTGAGCAGAGGGTCTACTGGCTCGATTGCGCCCTTGGCCAAGAGGACGGACAACTCTTAGGCTAGAGCTAAGGCCTTCGCCGGGTCGCTGACAACTGTCATTTTGACCCGGCCGAAGGCTAGGGGCCGGAACTGCAGTTCGTACCCCTGGGTTAAGGTGGAACTACCCAAGGGTCGGAAGTACAGGCAGCCCAGTAACTGAGCTGCTGCTGGGAAAAGCAGCCGATGACCGGCCCGAGACTTCGGGGGGGGGCCGGTAAAGCTCTGAGGCACGAGGCTGCCTAGAAGGCCGGCGACCGGGAGCACGAAAGCCACCGGGAGGTGGTTGAGTGGGCCGCTGGGACCTCCGCAGACCACCACTGTAAGCTGGTAGCTGAGTGTGGCTGATAGATGGGCCCCTGGGCCTGCTGGGAGTGGGCACAGGCCTATGAAGACCCGAGAGCTGCTGCCTGGTCCGCCTAACTTGGGCAGCACGCTCCAGTGCCTCGACTGGCACACTACGGAGGACATGTCTCCAACAGTGGTGACTGAGCAAGCCAAACCTGGCGAGTCTGCACCAATAAGGACATAACTCATCCCAATTCCCTAGACATTAGGGCAAAGGCCCAGCAAAGAAGGCTCGGCCGGAGCCTGCTGCAGAGAGGTAGAGACAGCGAGCATCAGATGGGAGAGGGAGTTCCTATTACGACCCCTGCATGCCGCTGTGTCGTAGGCCTCACAGAGCAGTTTGTCTGTGACCCTGCACTGAGGCCGAGGGCACCTGGCATCAGGCCTTGGAGCCTCATCAGGAGCCAGAATCGGGGAGGCGATGGCGGGCTCAATGGATGGCAAGCGACCCAGCCCCACCCTCGGCGATAGCCTGAGCCGAATCGGCCTGTGGAACCTGAAGCTGCAAGAGTGCCAGGGCCACACGAATAATGGCCGCTATGGAGGCGTCCTCCATGCCTTGCAGAGAGCTCTGAGCAGAGGAGTGGGAAGCCGCCTCAGGAGTGAGCGGGGCCCAGTCCTCCACCCCTTCATTGAAGAGATTTAGCCGAAGCCGCTAGCGACATGGCATCCTCAAGCAGAGGTGCAGCAAGCGAAGGAGGGCCAGACGGCAAGCTAGTAGCCCCCCCACCGGCCCCTGGCTGAAAGGGCAAGAGGAGCAACTTCATCTGCTCCATGTCGGCAGCTAACCGATCTACCTTAGAGGACAGCTTGTTTATAGTCCTCTACCTGGGCCCATAGCCATCGCTCTATCAAGTCGCCTGGAACGGTTAAGACTAGATCATTAGCTTCTAAAGAAGAGAACAACACGGCATAGAACCGTAGTTACAGTAGTAACCATGGCCAGTGCTTACACGGCATAGAACCGTAGTTACAGGAGTCTAGTACTAGGAGCAGTAAATAACAACGATATAGTTAGGCTGAGCCACGCTACCACTAACTAAATAAAACGAGAAACGCAGCTAAAGCTGGAAACTCAAAATGCTAATGATAGCTCAGGCACAACGCCACTAGCAGAATGCACAAAAGAACACAATAAGGGCAACTTTATGGGAGAGGAAGCGGGAACACTGTCATCACCAGAAAGTCCAAGACAAACAATAAACAAGACAGCAATCAGGACAACTTAGCTGGGAGAGGGTGCGGGGCTCTGCCCAGCCGGCCACAGCTCCTGGAAGACGAGTCAACGACCCGTGGCTCCGACTGAATCAGTCGCGAAGCTGCACGCGGCCAGCTGCATGCAGAGAAATCCCTCAGATCAAACATTCAAACTGAACGCTGTAGGCTACAAAAATGTAGCTACAGTACTCCCGCACAGCGAGAAGATGAAAGGAACAGATCCTCTGACGGCACCGGCAGATATAGCCGGTGTTGCGTGGGTCACAGTTGACTTTGTTGTTATTGGTACTCGAGCTGCGCATGCGCGCGATGGACATATCCAGTGCTAAAGCACCGCCTCTGGTGGTCAGTAGGGACGAAATAGAACTACCCCTCCGGATGCACCATGACTTCCATGCAGACTCATTGTCAGATCAGCAAATGTGAACCATGCACTTACACAGTAATACCACGTTGATTTTAACACTTCAGGCAGGGAAAAACTTCTATGGGCACAATAACAGCAGACTTGTCATCAAGTTGCCTGAACCCATATACTCTGCTGAGACGAGAGGTGGAGGTGCATTAGCGACAGTGTTGGGTGTAACGCGTTACAAAAGTAACGTAGTTACAGTAATATATTACTTTTTGCTGTAACGAAGTAATGTAACGCATTACTAATGAAATGTGGGTAATATATTACCCGTTACAATGCTCAGTAACGCAGTTACAACACATTTTAACCCGAAATTAAATGGTGTTTTGTTTTTTAACAATGTACTAACATAGCGAGACATTCCGACACCAGACAAATTGTGCGGGTAGATTAGTAAACCTGGTGTTTACTCTTCAGGCTTCGCGCCGGGATCTTCGGGCAGTTGAATGGTATGCAGTGCACCCTCTATTCAAAAAAGAGAACGGAGCGAAAAATACTAACAACAAATTGTGTCAGGTGCGCGTGACCTGCTCCGCTGCGCGTGCATCATTTCCAAAGTGCTTCCACAGCAGTGACACACATCTGTGGATAATCATTTATATGAAAATGGTTAAAGCAACCATCACTAAACGCCAGCAACACTGCGTCTACTGCAGACAGTAGCAACAGGTCAGATGGGGACATCACGTGACCCTCCGCTGTGGACACTAGCTTACTCCCGCCTGACTCGCCGCCCTCAACCCCAGAGCAGCACTCTTCGTTGCCCGAAACTACGCCGCCCCTCTGCGGCCCGCAGGTGCCAGCCAGGATACCACGGCAAAACAGAGTATATCTAAACAAGTACCCGCCTGTACAGTGGGGTTAGGTGGTCATTTTGCAGCTCGTGGTATACAAATAGAGGGCTAGAATATGTGAAAATAGTGCCATATTCTGCCATGCCTGTAGACTTGTTGGGTCAAAAATAATGCATACAATAGCACAAATGCCTTCACCACGAATGGCTACAAAAAGATCTCATATCCCAAGCTTATCAACAAGCTAATGTTGCAGCTGAAATGATCTCCAGGTCACAAAGTCAACCTCACATGATGATGTGATACCAGTTTTCAAGGACAGTAAACATTCTCTTCCCAGAGTATATGATGGGACCAAAGTGATGATTTAGTAGGCTACATGGTTTTAATAATACTTTTGCTTTTCAATGTTTGCCATTTCAAACCATGAGCTGGTTCAAATAATATTTGCCTTGATTTACAATATGTTCTCATTTGTTTTATCAGTACAGTTTTGAAGCTTTCGTGCTTTTCTTTGCCATAGTCCACTTTGGACTATATGAAATATTTCAGGATTGCACTTTTAACTCACTTGAAATGTTCTCACTTGCTTGGTTTCAAAACATAACAAATGCCATCATCTGTTCGGGACCATCAATGCTATTTTTCATTGCTGTTGCCGGCCACTATTGCTCATGTAAACCTGCTACTGCTGCGCCCCCTGTAACCTCAGATGCACCCGGAGTCATTTTGTTCTGGAACCGGGCCTGTACACGGCCATATACTAAACAAACTACAGAGCCCATTCCGTGTCCTGTTATTATTCACTTCCTCTCTGCCTTCTTCTGGTGATTTATCTGACGTCCAGCGCTCCGTCTTTTAACCTCTTTTCCTTTCTCTTTCTTGATCCTCCTTAGCAACCTTCATTATAGTCCTTGACAGTGGGCTGTACTGTATTAACAACGTGTCACATGTTAAGAATTTACAATCAGAATCGAGTATTCAACTAACCCGTGTAATACAAGTTGTTAGTAGCCTTAAGGGCCTACACAGTTGTTATGCTGCTATACCACATTGCCCTTCATTGGATGTATAATGAGCTGCACTAAACTACATTTTAGCATTTAAAATACCTAGCCATTCTTTTGCGGTTATTTTGGTGAAAGTAACTAGAAAAGTAACTAAAGTAGTGTAACTCATTACATTTCAGAGACAGTAATTTTGTAATGTAATTTATTACTTTCAAAAGAGAGTAATAAGTAATATGTAATATATTACATTTTGGAAGTAACTTGCCCAACACTGATTAGCGACTTAGCAAAGTAATGCTTTACGAGGCACACAATGATAAGTGTGTTTGCATTGCTTTGACCACATGTACAGTGTGGAATAATTTCAAGGGTAAAGATAGTGAATAGTGGAAAATCTTGTACAGGATACAGCCATTAGTACCAGGTCTATCCTGTGTAAGGGGGGGTTTACAATGCTGAGGGTCATGCAATACCTTCTATGCACACTCTCTATGATTGTGTATACTGTAAACTTCCAGGTCGAGACGTTTTATTCTCAACAACTTCTGTCTGACCCCTGGAATCACAAAGTAGGACAGATGTCAGCAACTTGTTATTACTTTTGGTGAAATAAATGTTCAAAGTGAACTTTAGCTACAGTAACCAACTATTACATTACATGTCACTTGTTAGACTCTTTTATCCAAAGCGACTGCCATGCATTTAATACTGCGGGCATCCCCACAGGAACAATTTGGGGTGAAGTGTCTTGTCCAAGGACACAGCGGAATGTTGACTGCAGTGGGATTTGAACCATTGCCCCCGTGATCCGAAGATCAGCGCACTAACCACTGAGCCATAACCTTCAACTATCACTTGCGGAATGGTTATTTTTTTGAATAGATAGATATGACAGGAGTAGCCTACTGTAGAATATTCCATTATATGGCACTTTAGACTTGTTATTTACTACATTTCAATGAGAAATATTGTACTTTTTACACCACTACATGTATTCATCACAAAGGTGACTGTACTGTACAAAACACATGATACACTTGTACGTTAAAGCACTATACCTCTTCAGAAGTATAAGTAAATACAAATGGCTTTATATTGAGGAACTACAACATTAAATTAACTATAACTTTATACAAAATACATTAATTCATTAGTGATGAAACAGAATAGAGTAACACTTTTAAAAGAGCCTTTTATATAATGAGTTACTTTACTTTTTAAGACATTTTGCTGATAATATATTACCTAAGTAACAATTTTATGGTAGCACTTTGTAATGGAGTATTTTTAGAATATGGTAGTTTTTTCTTTTGGTGAAGGATCTCAGTAGTTCTTCCAACACTGCCCTCTACCTTGTTGAAAGTCCAAAGTCCAACTTGTGTACAGTGCAACCCAGGCACTGCAAAACATACACATCCTGGACAAACACTCAAGATTATGACTGAATTTTAAATCATACTTTACTTTAAAAAAAACAATGATTTTCAATTGGACAAATCTGCAGGTTGAGGCACAGTAAATCAACTCATTTTAAAAACATTTATCAAAGTGTTGCATACAACTAAGAGACAGTCACTCTGGAAACAACTTCCTGAAACTTGCCTAAAAACAGGCAACTTTGGGCACTTATTTTGGAGACACCATATAATCAGTTAAAAAAATTATAATAATTTGTTGATAGTCAATTTGTTTGCAGTGTGCAGATCAGTGAGTTATTAAAACAGCCGGGAAGCGACACCTCAACTTTAAACCCTCCGGGTGTCGCGGACCCACTCACCGTCCTCATGGAACCGCGCAGCCTTCATCTGCTCGACCATCGTCGGGATCTTGTCCCACTGACACTCGGCCCGATAGCGCTCCACCTCCACTTCCATCCGGACCTGGGTGAAGGAGACCCGGGATGCCATCGCCGCTCTGTCCCGGTGGTGACTGTAGTCCCCGGACACGATGGGAGTGACTGCAGACTGCCAGGAGAAATAAACGTGTACTCTTTGAGTGCGGATAGGGGGGGGGGGGGGGGGGTCAAAAGTTCATTATAACAGAACAAAAAGCACAAAAGTAAATAGGCTGCCGACATTTTCTTTATTTGTACACATAATGAGGGTGTAATTGTTAGGATGTTATTTGGAAGTTCATTTCGGACTAGTGACTCCTGTCCGTTTCTTAAAATCAGAGTATCACTGTGATACGAGCTGCAACGATTAATCGACTGTTATGTTGTTGATCCAAATGAGAGAAAAAAACAGCCATTATAGCTTTAATAAAAGGATAATAGGTAATTTTTCATGCATAACATCCTGTATCCAGACTTAACAAAAGGAAGGAACTGCTTTCCTGTTATTATATCGTACTAAAGTTAACATAGTGTTTTGTACAGAAAAACAAGACATGTGATGACATCACCTTGCACGTGTAAGAACTTGCATTTACTTTGTTTAACTATAATATGATATTTTATAGAGATCAATCGATTAATCGAGGACAAAATCCGGAGATTAGTTGATGATTAAAAATAATTGTTATTGCAGCCCTTATTTTGAGAGGTCATTTTATCTGTAGTGGTTGAAAATAAAAGGAATGGTGTCCTCCCTTAGAGGGACCTGTCCTTAATCCTCTCCGTTAACACTTTAACTGGATCAGGTAGGGCTTACGATGCAGTAATGCAAAGAAAGCTGTTCCACAGAAACCAAAACAGACAGGATGCATGCATATAAGGCGCTGTTTTTTTAAATGTATTTAAATGTTAACAGTGTTAATTTCATAAATGATTTTGTTGGACTCAAAATCCATTTGTAATTTCTTGGCTTGCACCCTGATCTGGGTTCAGCAGCATTAGCAGGCTGGGGCTGGCTAACCTCCTGGCTCAGTTACAAAATAATAAATCTGTCAGCTATTGCACAGTAACATGCAAATGCACTGACTTAATTATGCAGGTTACAAAACATACAGAGAGGACTCTATACATATATATTGAGGGACAAATAAAAGGAAAAATGCACATGACTTCACCAGTAGTGGAAAAACAATTACCATGTATCCTATCATCGACAGCACAGGGTGTAAATACAAGGGTAAACAGGGGTGATTGACTAGGCTACTGAGGGGTGTAACTGATCAGCTACTCTTTGACATTTAGAAAAACCTCAAGTCTCCTGAACAGAGATTTAGCAGCGTCATTTTCTCTCTGGAAACTTGACATTTGTTTGCCTAATTGACGCTTCTTCTTCTCTTCTCAGTAAACTCCACCACACAGCATGCTCCTGTGTGTGGTGTACAAATGACAGCTGAGCGGCTACTTCACACCGCCTTCTAACGTAATAAAAGAGTCATCGCCTATGTCAAGATAGTACACCATATTGTAAAAATACATTGTCCCCTGTAAAATAACATTTGTACAGTTCGAACAAATTACAACTCGAAAATGGCAATATTTTTGGAAATTATAAAAAGGTTAGTTCGTGTCAGCAATAAATAATTTACTAAAGAGACTTCACCCGGTGTACTGCCAACATGTAAAACACGAAGGAAGCAATTGTAATCCAACTTGAAGGTATTTCTAGGTGTTATGGCTGTATTATTGTCTTGCTACAACCTTAAACTTGATCTCAGAACAATTACATGGTATGATAAAATCAATTAAAAATAAATATAATACAATAATTTAATCGTAGGAAGCTTGAAATAGCAATGTAGTAATTCCTGTTGCGTCTAGCGAGGTTAGCAGTATGGGGAGTCTTCTTGCTCCAGCTGTATACTCTTTGACTACTTTAACCAATCACGATGAGCTGTCGTGTCCAAGAGCAGCTACGGCAAGCCACTCAGTCCGAAAAGGCTCTTACAGATCATTTTTGCGAGGCAACAACTAAAACAACATAACTGTCTACCGAGTCAAGTGGAGATACAAATCATTACCGTGTAAGTATTAAAATGACCCTTTAAGTAATTACATCACTGTACGTATTGTATGGTTTGTGCATTTAACAGATAATGATATTTCAACGCAGTGGAACGATGCTTAATGCTAACAAATGTTATTACAGCCATCCTTTCTGCTAACGTTAATATTTCTATTAACTTTGACTAAGATAACGGTTGTTATATAACCTCGTGCTACAGTATGAACCTCCATGTTATATTTCACAGCAATTAAATATCGATATTCATCCCATTGTTTTAAAAGACAACATATGGCTGAATGTTTCCATAATTGCACAATTTTGATTTACAATCACGACTTAACTAAATATTGTCTCCTCTGTTGGGACTGTGGCGCAATTATCCATTTAAGAAGGCTCTCTTAAATTATAGTTAAGAATGAAATGTGTGCGTTGCACATTATTTTGTATACTTGATGCTGTGGATCTTTGCACAATCCTGGGACAATTTTGCATATTCATGCACAAACTGCTTGCTCCTTTTTATTTTCATTATAATTTTCTTATACAACGTTACATAGTTATACTTAACTAATTTCTATTTTATTCATATTTACATGATATTATATTTGTCTATGCTATTATGTACACATCAATAGACCAGTACATTCCTGGAATGTGATTCTCATAAATGGATATGAATTAATTGGGAAATAGGGTGTGAAGGAAGCAGACTGTTGAAAGGTAGAAACAAATGTGAACATTTAAGGAACATAAACTATGGTTGCGCAATTAATCTAAATTTGATCGAAATCGCAATACGGCAAGTGCAATACTAACATCGCAAGAAGCAACAACATTTGATAAAGGCTAAATATGTTTTAAATAAAAAAATTAATTAATATGGAGCTGCAGAGATATTTTGACTTACAAGTTTTACAAGTTACGTATTTCTTTCATAGAGATCCGAACAAAAAAAAATCCCACCACAATAATTTAACATATTTTTCAATGATAATGACAAATATGATACCAAAAATGTTAATATTCCAGTTAACTTTTATGTAACCTTGTGGTATATGAACCTCCCAAAATCCCACCATTGTCATTGAATACACTTTTCAATGAATCGTGCAGCCCTGCCCAGACCCTGCGGTCCGGATGTCGCCATTCAGACCAGGCAACATTTTTCCTATCTTCTATTGTCCAGTTTGGTGAGCCCGTGCAAATTGTAGCCTCAGTTTCCTGTTCTTAGCTGACAGGAGTGTCACCCGGTGTGGTCTTCTGCACTGTAGCTCATCTGCTTAAAGGTTCCACGTGTTGTGTGTTCAGAGATGGTCTTCTGAAGACCTAGGTTGTAACTAGTGGTTATTTGAGTGACTGTTGCCTTTATATCTTCTTGAACCAGTCGGGCCATTCTCCTCTGACCTCTGGCACCAACAAGCCCTTTTTTCAGCCAGAGATTTGCCGCTCTCTGGATTTTTTTCTCTTTTTCATACCATTCTCTGTAAACCCTAGAGATGGTTGTGTGTTAAAATCCCAGTAGATCAGCAGTTTGTGAAATACTCACACCAGCCCGTCTGGCACCAACAACCATGCCACGTTCGAAGTCACTTAAATCACCTTTCTTCCCCATTCTGATGCTCAGTTTGAACTTCAGCAGGTCGCCTGACCATGTCTATATGTCTAAATGCATTGAGTTGCTGCCATGTGATTGGCTGATTAGATATTTGCATTAACGAGCAGTTGAACAGGTGTACCTAATAAAGTGGCCAGTGAGTGTATAATGTACTATGGACCATCGATTTATACAACACGGTAGTCTTAAAGGGGACCAATCATGCAAAATGCACTTTGTGATGTATTGTATACATACATAACTCACGCAGCATCAGAAAAATAAAACCCTCTCTCTTTTCCTCTGTACCCAAATCTTTTAAAAACGGGTGTACAACGAGCGGATACAGATTTCCATCCGCTGTGACGTGTCCATCGGCTGTGACGTCGGATGGACGGAAAGTTGCTATCAGAAACAATGCCTGACGTGTTTTGGACGTAATCTTGTCTTTGTTTACATTAGCAAGCCTCGCTAACACTCAGAGCGAACCTGTACTGTGTAGAGAAGTGCTTCTCAAACCTTTTTCAGTAATGTACCCCCTTTGAAACATCTTCTCAGCCAAGTACCCCCTGACCGACCCCCAACATTTTTGATAGAAAAAGCCTATACAAATCATTACAATATAGTGATGTTCCATCAGTGTGTGATTTATTAACTCCTTCATGCATGAATTACAACAAACTGGATATTTTCCCCTTTATGCATTAAAAAAAAACACATTTTTTTAAAACAGATTTTTCCAAGGAGTTTTTCAATTGAAGTGAATCGAAATGATACATTATGAAAAACTATTAAATATAATACACACATTTGAATGTTTATATGAGGACCTCCTTGGTGGTTCTAGGAATATTTGCTATACAATTGCGTTTTCTATATAACTTGTTGTACTAAGATTATTTTCGTAATCATGCATGCTATTTTTTTAATTAACTTTTTTTTTGTATCTCACGTACCCCCTGCAGTACCCCAACCTACCCCTAGGGGTCCGCTTACCCCCATTTGAGAATCACTGGTGTAGAGCACATGTGTTTTTAAAAAGCAGGAAATAAAAAAATGAACTCACCTTGTGATAAACCTGCAAGAGAAAAAGTATTTGAGCTCCATACTGTTTCAGAAATAATACTTGACGTGGTTTGAACAGAATGGCGTTTTATCACAACAGAATTGAACTTTATCTCCGGTAGAATTCTGATCTGGCATTAGCTCCGCCTCCTCTTCTTTATTTTTTCAAGCTAAGGACCCAAGATCCACATTTCTCTAACAGGGCTGCAAAAGATGGGTTTGAGCAGTATGAGGCATGGCTACAATGGGTGATATGTTTGGTATTTTGAAATAAAACGTCACAGACATGTTTTGTATAGGTATGGCCCTACAATATATTTTTCAAATATAACATGATGGGTCCACTTTAACTTGCTGTATTTGTCTCTGTGCCCAGCAGAATGAGGCGGTGTAGTTCTCGGTGGGGGGGTCTGCTGCTCCTCCTGTCCTCCTATCTACTGTGTGTCCACTCGGAGGTGGAGCAGCAGCATCAGCAGCAGGTGGTGGAGAGTGCCGCGCACGTGACCTCTCACAGTCACCTGGACAGAAACATGGTCCAGGACAAAGAGTGAGTGTTGTGTCCATATTCCAACATGTTCTCTGACAGCTCCATGCAGGACTTGTTTGCTGAGAATGGAGGACTTTGGACACGTTGGGCTCCACTGTCTATGTAATCTGTATTGATTTGACTGTCCTCTTCTTGTCTCCCAGCCACATCATGGAGCATTTAGAGGGAGTGATAGACAAACCGGAGACGGACATGACGCCACAGGAGCTTCAGCTGCACTACTTCAAGATGCACGATTACGACGGCAACGACCTGCTGGACGGGCTGGAGCTGGCCACAGCCATCTCACATGTGCACAGAGAGGTGGGTATACGTATGAAATGTTTTTTTTAGTGCTGTCAAAATTATCGCGTTAACGGCGGTAATTAATTTTTTGAATTAATTGCGTAAAAATATTTAACGCATTTAACGCATGTGCAGAATGGCCCGCCCCATACGTGCCACCAGTGGCAGCGCCAGGGTATGGCTGGGGTAGGCTACACCCATACCAAGAAATGGCTTAGCCCCACCATGAAAAATGATGTTAAAGTAAGCAAAATAAAGTCTGCCAACTCGCGCGGAGTAAATTGCACAGACAGCAGTTAGTAAGATTGATTTCAGTCGCCACGGTTTTGAAAACTTTTGTCACGTAGTGATCGTCTTCTCAATAGAACATCTTTGATAACGGCGTGGTGTTGTTGCAGGAAGTCCCGAAGCAGAATACTTTTGCTGTAGTACAGGGCAGAGCCATATAATAGTAATAATATGGCTCTGGTACAGGGGTGCACATAACTGGTACGCAGGTTATGTGCGTAATCTGAAATGCGTACCGTCACTTGTGTCACAAAGCGCATTTGCGTACCGACGTACTTGTGAAGCTTTTCCAGAAGGCGGTTAGATCACCGGACGACAGAGTCGGTCTCCGTGTGCAGAGACAGGGAGCTGTTAACGTCGGTCTGTACAACGGAACTGTGCCAAAACTACGGCAACCGGCTGCGGAGGGAGACTCCCCCCTTCACTGGAGAACTGCGCTAAAACAGCTGATCACAACGTTCACACTCTGTGGTCACGAAGTACTCCACTAGCGCCCCCCCTCCCCCCTCTGTCGACTTTCCTGAAGTACTCCCCCGTTGATAGAAATCAACACGTAATGAATTAAGACCCCACGGTTTGATGATTGATAGGTGTGTGGGTTGTCTTTCATTTTGACATGCAGAATTTTTTTATAATAAACATAGATAATGCATGTTAAATGGATATATCCGCCTTCTTTCATTTATCTTTCCATTCCCACAACAATATACATAAATAAATGGCATATTTTGGACATAGTTCGAATTGTGATTAATCATGATTAATTCATTTTTAAGCTGTGATTAATCTGATTAAACATTTTAATCTTTTGACAGCCCTAGTTTTTTTGTATTATTTTGGATGTGGTGGAAATGCCTCTTATGTTAAGGGGACATGCTTCAGGTGGATAAGTGTTTAACTAATGTAGTATATGGGCATGAAAGTGTTAACATGTATTCCCTACTTGATCACTAACATTAAGACAATCTTTTTTTAATTAAATGTTTTCTGAAAAGTTACATTTCATTAGTCAAAGGAGGTACCATCTATTGCTTACTACAAATGTACAGATGCAACATTAAAATATCTATTTTTGAGGTTTCCTTTACACTTGTCTAAAAGAAGACAAGGTGTTCCCCTGTAGTGTCTCGCCTAGAGGATGGACTAAAGAGGACATGTGTGTTTATACGTTTATATATCATATACTTTAGTAAGAGTAAACACTTATCATTAATGAAAAGCTTTTCCAAACTGCAAAACACATTTTAAATGGTTCCCTCATTGGAATCTATTTAAAGAAGTGCCACTCCCATCAAGTAAACTGTGACCTTGTTTCCTCTGCTTTAACAACCACGGATGGTATAGCAGCTGGAATGAATTTGATTTTAAGAATCTAAATGTTTTATGAAAGTTTACAATATTAGAAAAATGTCAACTACAATGATGGCTGCAACTTTTTCTGATCTTCTTAGATACCATTCAACTCACTTTCAGATTTCAGAAAACGTGCAAAAGAAAAGCAATACTAAACAGAAACCCAGATAACTTTCCATGCGGATATAAATAACTAAATCTATCTCGTAAATAATGAGTGGTTGCTACACATATACAGTGATAAACATCATTTTATCTTCTTATATCTTTCTCAGGAGAGAGGGGAGCACAGCCAGCCAATGAAAGAGGAGGACCTCATCGTCCTTATCGATGATGTTCTTAAGGACGACGACAAAAACAATGATGGGTATATAGATTATGCAGAGTTTGCCAAATCACTGGAGTGAGGTATCTGAAATTCTTCATGTCAACAAAAACAACAACAACAACGGCAAGGAATCTGCAGAGAGGGGAGAGAGCTGAGGAGCTGCCACCAACGTTTAACCTCTGCTTTCTCTCTCACAGGCCATCAGTCAGAGTAATAACTCAGTTAGCCTGGAGTTTTGGAAATATGGACATGTTTTTTTCAAGTGATGTCCAAGATGGTCTCAGTTCATTTGGTTAAGTGTTTAATTTAATTTATGAAGTAACAAAAAAGAAGGGGAAAACAAAATGGCGTGATGCGAGTCTGACTGGTGAACACGTGCAGGGACATTTCTTTGTAGATTCCTGTAGAGTCGGTTCAACCAATATCACTAACAAACGCAGTTTTCTATTAACCCCTGATGGGTTTCTAACCACAGATGCATACCCACATTGAATATGATACAAAACAGTTAAATGCGGGAAACCATTATTTAAGGGCTGAAACAGCATTTTCTCTCATTTATGGGTTGAAAAATGACATAACTTTAATTTAATTATAAAAATAGATTGCTATTTTTTTTTCTAGAGATACTGCTTGTAAAAGTCTGATACAATTAAAGCCCAATACTTTCATTTAGTACTAGTACAACTATCAATAACACAGTGGCAAATGACAGCCAACACTTCTTGCATTGCTACTAAAAGGAAACGAGAGAATTGATGTTGTAATTTTGGGTGAATTGGCCCTCTTACATATAGGACCTCTATAGTGTGTGTCCTTCTTTGAGGGGTACAACACTTATAACATGAGGAAACACACCCTCGCTGTGTGACGCTCACCATGGTGGACCAAAGATTCCTTCTGTGAATCACACGCTGTTTGTGATGAGGATGAGACGTTTGAAAGTGGCCTTGACTTGTGTGTGTGTGTGTGTGTGTGTGTGTGTGTGTGTGTGTGTGTGTGTGTGTGTGTGTGTGTGTGTGTGTGTGTGTGTGTGTGTGTGTGTGTGTGTGTGTGTGTGTGTGTGTGTGTGTGTGTGTGTGTGTGTGTGTGTGTGTGTGTGTGTGTGTGTGTGTGTGTGTGTGTGTGTGTGTGTGTGTGTGTGTGTGTGTGTGTGTGTGTGTGTGTGTGTGTGTGTGTGTGTGTGTGTGTGTGTGTGTGTGTGTGTGTGGTAAAACTTTGCAGAATTGATGAGGTTAGTTTATTTTTGAGGTTGCTCGCTGGGCACCAAATATAGATGATTTTCTATGGCTATAGCTCCATGAGAATTACGGAAGCCCTGAGAGGCAAATGAAGGAGCCAAGAAATTGTTTTTGCCTGCATAAAATTATACAAATTATATTGCAGACGTTTATGTTCCTCTCCTTCTATGAAACAGTTTGGGGGAAAAGGCTTGGCAAGGTGAAAAAAAACCTCTGGGAAGGATAACTTGAGTTGAAAGCGGATGGAAAAACGTTTTTGTCAGCTAAGTTTTTGGTTTTTCTCTAGAATCAAGTGGAATCAAGATTTTGATGACCACACTTTGGTTTGTAAAAAAGACATGAATATTTTGTTTCTCTTTTAAAACATTGAGTTTTAGTGCCCCTTTGTGGCCAAAATAAGTATTATAATGACAAACACGCACACAAAATCAGCTGGCAAAACTTTTGTTTCCAACTGTCATAATACAATGAAGGATCTTAGAAATATTATCCCGGCCAAATTCTATGTTTCATCTGTGTTAAAGTAATCAAATCCTCAGCAACAATCGGTACATAAATGGATCACTCGTTTTTTTTCATTCACTTGCCTCTTATAACTTATCACAATCCTCTTCACTGTAGCCAGCTGATACTTGACATAAGTCTCACAGAGTGAATGTAAAGCAGCAGCGCCATCCTGCTGCTCCTTCATCACTGGATAAGCTCCACTCAAAGCACACTGGTTGATGCAGCTGTTTAGAGATCGGACAGATTTCCAGTAAAAATCATTAGCTGCCTTTTAAAACAGAAACAGATCAAACATGTCAGGTCTGTGTGTGTGTGTGTGTGTGTGTGTGTGTGTGTGTGTGTGTGTGTGTGTGTGTGTGTGTGTGTGTGTGTGTGTGTGTGTGTGTGTGTGTGTGTGTGTGTGTGTGTGTGTGTGTGTGTGTGTGTGTGTGTGTGTGTGTGTGTGTGTGTGTGTGTGTGTGTGTGTGTGTGTGTGTGTGTCGATCTTTATTGAATCCATCTTTTTTTTGATGGATAAATGAATTCTATATTGTGTCATCCAGTATTGATTCATCAATCAATATATCAAAAAAAGATGTGTTGTCTTTGAAATGTGAGATATTAAAAAGTATCATCTAAAGAATTTCACATGTGTTTTTTATTATTAGATTATGGTAAAGGCATTCCTACCACGTTGCATTCATGAAATCACGTTTAAAAGGCACTCGAGACAAATTATCTTTATTGTCAGATTGACTAAAAAGGGTTTTTAAAAAATCAAGTTTCACATTATGTGCTATACATAAGTTAAAACATGGTAAGGATGAACATGTAATGGCTGAACATATTGTGAAAGAAATAGAATGGTGCAGCAATGAGTCCCAAAGCCAGAAATGAGTTAGCATTTTACCACTTCAGGTTCAGATTTTGATACTATTCTACACATTTAAGGCTATTTGAAACTTCCGACTTTTGATATGAAGTGAAAATTAAATGAGTTTCCCGTTAAATTATGACGATCACTGAATTGTCTAGAAGTCATTTTAATGTAATATTTGGCTTTATAGGTCTGTTACTTCTCAGCTCCAGTGTGAGGTGGGGTCCAGAGGCTGCATGGAGGCCAGGGTGAACATGGGGGAGGGGAGGTTGCCCCTCAGCGGGCTGTACCAGTCCTCATGCTGCCGCGGGGGGGCTGGCTGTGATGGGACAATGGGGCAGGGACATTGGCCCGGGTGGCAGGGGTACGCCCCGGAGGGCAGCATAGGGGGGAGGCGGGGGATGTGAGCCAGGGACTGGGTGTAGTACTGCCGGGCCATGGTGGGGGGCTGGACCTGCATCCCCCCCAGCAGCGCCCTGTGGCCCGACATCATACCCACAGGGAGAACCTTGTGGGAGGCTCGCTCCTGCTTCCTCTGCTTGGCTCTTCTGTTCTGAAACCAAACCTACAGAGACCAGGACAGGTTAAAGACAAAGACAGAAACATTGTTATTAAAATGTTTACTAGACCACCAATAGTTCCACAGATGTGTCCTCTCCAAAGCAAACTCACCAGTAAAGCCAGTAAAAACACAGAGTAAAGCAAGTAATATTAAAATGTAATTTCTTAAAGCAGCTCGGCGTACAATGGAGAATTGGGGGTGTTCTATAGCTCAACTAATTAAACTGGCATACACACGCTCATCTGTCGAAAACAGCCCTAAAAAGGCTAGTATTGCTGGACTAGGTGTTCAATGGATGGTATTGCAGGACCCAGAGCGCACGGAGCACAGAGCGGACAGCAGATAACGGAATTGCAGTTGTATTGCTTATAGATTATCAGAACATTTCAAAGGGGACACAGCCCCATTGGATATTAACCTATGGATTAACTACATCATCGTTGTTATCGTTGTAATGCCATTGAAGACCAGTTTAGACCAGACAATGAGGAAGGTAAGCCGTTAGCCTAGCGTATGTTAGTACCAGTGGCGGCGCTAGGGGGTGGCTACTTGGGCTCAAGCCCCGGATGTTTTCTGAAAAGCCCCGGATGTTTCACTTAAAAAAAAATATATATATATTTTGTTGTTATTGTTGAAAATGTCTCGGGAGTAATGTGCAGTACCGGAGTCCACCAGACTGGCAGCCGCTGCGGGACATTAGCCTGCGTACTGCGTAGCCTTCCCTGCCCTGAAGAAGAAGTGATCCTTCCTAGTGCCTGACGAGTTTTAAGTTAATAGCCTATAAAGTTATGGATATTAGAAAGTTATTTTCATCGAAGCAGGCGCCACAAGCAGCAGCAGCAGCAGCAGCAGCAGCAGCAGCAGCAGCAGCAGCAGCAGTAGTATCAGCAGCAGTATCAGCAGCTGACAACAATGTCATCACCAGCAGTGAAGAAATGGATGATGTTTCAGGTTTGTGAATCTAATGGTGATATCTGCACTCTGGCTGACTGAGTAAGAAGTGAAAAAGAGTGATGTACTGTAACGTTAATCTTATAACTAGTAAACATGGAGTAACCAAGGCAAGGCAAGTTTATTTATATAGCACCTTTCAACACAAGGCAATTCAAGGTGCTTTACAAAAATGAAAGACATTCAGACAAAGGCATTTAAAAACAGTAAAAGATAATAAAAGAAACATTAAAAGAAAAAATACATGAATAAAAAGCACATGAATAAAAAGTTACAGTGCAGTTTAAGATATGAATAGTTCACACAGAAGTTCCACTTTACTGATGAACACAACAGCTCAGTTTCAATTAAAAGCAGCGACAAAAAGATAAACCACACTAATTCAATACCCTTATATGTTAGTATGTATACAGAACATGACTAAAAATTATTCTAAGATGTAACGTTAACCCTTCATACCTCAGTCTACTTTTAAGACACTAAAATAACGTATTCCAATTTTTATTTTGTTTTCGCGCGTGGAATTATACCGGCTCTCGTTTCAGTACACATAACAACGGAACCATAGCAACAGAACTGATAGGCAACGGAACTGACAGGCAACACTCTGAATCCGATTGGCTGTGACTGCATCCACTCAGAGTGCCCGATTCAGAAACGTGACTCTTACACTCTTTACATCACAAACAAAGATGGTGGATGAGAATAGATCTATAAAACGATAAGCAATGCGCAGTGGATCGGAAGAGGACGGTGTGTCGGCGTTGTTCGATAGCGGTGCGGTATGCTAATGGAAATACACGCCAAACATGCTAAATCACATCAGAAGGCATCACCCAGATTTGCCAATCACTGGAGCCCGGCAAAAGACAACAGCAGTTCAACAGCTGATCCCCGCTGTTTTTAAGAAGCCAATAGGCATGAAAGCCGAGAGACCAAAATAAATAACGGAAGCTTTTGGCATATTTTTTCAACGACTTTGCGTTCTTGAAACACTTTCTTATTATTTATGATGTAATATTTTCAAGACATTCTTTTTCGTTTTTACAGCTTGATGAAACCTTTTTGTTTGACATCAGCCATTATAGATACTATGGCCATCTGAGTGTGTGCGGTACTGTTTGTGGTTTGTTTTTAACTGTTTAATACAGTTAATTATTCAAAATGTCAGAGTTCCTTATTTTTAAACTGAAACTTGCACTACTGTTCAAAAGTAAATAACAACAAACCTGGAATTATGCATTTGGGACTTTTTTTTTGCTTTTTCTTGTTGTACCGAACCGTTTCTTGTTGTACCCCCAAACCGAGGTACGAACCGAACCGTGACTTCTGTGAACCGTCACGAGGGAACTCACCAAGTGTCAGAAAACACAACCCTCTCTCTTTTCCTCCATACCCAAATCTCTAAAAACGGGGCTGCAACGGATCTGATACAGACTGATCTTGAATTATTTTCTACGTCACAGAAGTGGTGCTCCGCTTATTGGTCAATTCTCCACCTATCAGGGGAATGTGGGGTTGGGCCACGGCCGGCCATTGCGCTGGAGACGCTGTAGTACATATGCCAGGCCTGTAAGTGGCGCTGTAGTCTGCCACAAAATCAGCTAAGAAGACTTCCCGCGCATGGTTGCCCTTCTGTTTATACTCTGCTCTGGCTCTTTTTCTCCCTCCCCGAGGCAAGCGTTTGCTCCCGCTGCTGTAATTCAATGCAATCCCTCCCTGTCGAGGCAAGCACTGTAATTCTCTCCGGTAGTCCACCAGCAGATGACAAACACCCTCCTCTCCGGCTCTTCCAAGGAACGAGGGGACCGTGCGGTAGAGTTTCAGTTAGATTTTTATTTCGCCGGTCAACATGTCCATTAAAGTTTAAATCTTCCGGACAAAATTAGAAAAGTGCCGGTCAAAGGTCTTCTTTGTTATTTATTGAGCTTTAAAACAAATGAATAACGACTCTATATAATAATATAAGAATAAAACACAGAGGACGGAGATCTCTTTTTCTCCCCCTCTTCTCCCCGCTGCAGCCCAGCAGCTGATCTCAAAGCACGCTCCCCTCTCCTGCAGGGGGGCGTGGTGCAGCTCACAGAATCAGCCCCCTGCAAAAACAGCGCTGGAAAGAGCAAATAGAGCGAAATGAGGCATGGCTAAAATGCAGGATCTGTTTAGTATTTTGAAAGAAAAACTATTTATATACTTTATATAGGTATGGCCCTACAATATATTGTTCAAATATAGCATGATATGTCCCCTTTAAGGTATTATTAAGGTAGGGTTAATGTTGCTCTCAAAGTGCACCAGATTGATGCTTTTAACTTCAATATGTAAACAAAAATCTTCAAAAAAATAGCACTTTACCCCTGCACCTCCCCCACCCAACAACTCCTGGGCTAAGCCCCGGATCTCCGACAATCCTAAATCCGCCTCTGGTTAGTACCTAACGCCACTTGTTTTGATGTACGTTTTTGTTGATAACCTCGCGAGTTTGTATCTTTCAGTGTTGAGGTGGGCACCGTTACGATCATAAACAATGTGTTGGATGTGCAGCTAGGATAAGTAATAAGGGAGCTAGGAGTGCTTTTCGGTGCAGTAAGAGGTTAGCATTTTTCGCTCACTGTTAGCATTGTGTGTTTTTTTTATTTTTATTCCGGATCGTATGCCACTCTATTCGACCGAATCGGTTCATAAGCATAGGCCATGGGATGCCTGGTAACTGTAGATGCTTCCACATCAATGTCATCTCCCAACGAATAGTCAAATTCATCGTTCAAAACGTCGATCTCATTGCAAAATTCCTCCATCGCTGCCATATCTGCTACGTTGTGTTGACTTCCGGTATGGATACCCGGAGCGAAGACCCATCCAGTGACGTCACCATTTGGGACTCCCCTAATGGCGGCAGCCTGGTCCCGGAATTCCCCACCCGGCCGGCGGATAATTAATTTTCTTTTGGTGAGTAATATCATGTACAATAAATATTACGATCAATATCCATTGTAAAATGAATAAACTACCGGAATATTATAGCTGTAATTGGTGTTTCCTTTCCCCTTTAAGCACATTTAATCACAGTCACATGACTTCACGTTACCACCGCTAAGCTAAAGGTGGCTAAAGTTTAGCTTGATGACGTCTGGTAGTTTATTTAGTCACTTAGACATTCCCGAGTGGTGCATCGACTGATGTATTTAGAACAAAAGTTGGAAATCTCTTAAGCTTGTGTGCACTCATTTAGGCCTCTTACCAATAACACGTTCACAAACTTTGAGAAGGGATCTGGAAGTGGTGAATGCTAACTAATTTCCGGGTATTAGGACTTTAGGGTTTACTGCACCACTCTATAGTCTCAAAATAATAGAGAGAAACGCAAAAAGTGTTGCACTCTATCAGCCGGTCCCACCTGTATGCGAGCCTCGTTGAGCTTGGTAACACGAGCCAGCTCCTCTCTGTAGTAGATGTCAGGATACTGGTTTTGTCCAAAGGCCACCTCCAGATGTTCCAGCTGCTTGTGGCTGAAGGTGGTGCGGTGTCGTCTCCGGGCCGGGGAGGGGTAGGCCCGGCTCCGCCTGCCCAAGCCGACCCCCATGGAGGTCTCACACAAAGAGCCCTTCCTCAGCGACTCTCCTATATCTGTTCTCAGGAGGAAGAAAATACTTTTACTTTTCGGGAGACAATTCTACAGCTCCTGTTTCCTGTGGCCTGAACTTGTAAGGGCCCATTTCACCAATGACTGTCTGAAAAAAGAGGGATTACACTGACTTTATGGTTCCCACTGCCACCAGGCAACCTGAGAGCCACGGAGCTTTAGCTGCCAAAGGGAAGCTCGTGAGAAAAAGATACCAGAAACTGGGGGATTTGACTGAAGATTATTACCACAAAGTGACTAATCGGACAGATTGGTGCACTGAGCTGACCTCGTCTGTTCACAGCATGGCGGTGAGGGAGGAGACAGAACAAGCTAATTCATGACTTTACCAAATTGTATAGATTTATTTTTCCCACAAAGATTTCAAGTATCTTATTTTACCAAACCTGGTTACTTACTCAAACTGTTAGATTGGGTTAAATAGAACATCACTTCACTAATATGTTGATACTGTTATTAAAGTACATGTCCTCATTCAATTGGTAACTAATACAATTTAAGGTACAGTGCAGTTTTTTATGGCAACATTTTTATTTTAAAGCAGCTATGAGACAATGTTTTGCGCTGGTAGTCAAAGTAAAGATGGACATTGTTAAATTTAACAATTTTCCTTATTTCGTGGTTGTTTCTGGTTATTTGTTGTGTCATTGTTGTGTAATATAACACTAGATCTTGCACTGTTCATTTTTTCCATTTGTTTAATTTGGGGAAAACAGGAGGACATCTCAAGGGATTTATGCTCACACTGTTTTCTCGATTGTTATCTCATGAAGATTATCCTTAGAGAATACATTTCTGACATACGTTTTGATGGCAGTCAATGTCATAGCAATGAATACAATAATTTTGATGTTAATGACATTTAAAGTCCTCTTAAAAAACTTGAACTGTGGGAGACAATGTATTTCCTTCAATAGTTTTACATGTGAAATTACTATTATAAAATGCTGCTTCGTACGATTTACCATGGATGGGTACATATTAGATTTGTTTTTATTAACGTGTGCTCGCCTCTTTATTATGCAAGTCTACTAGTTTTTACTTTAACTTTTATCTACACTGTACCTTTTCTGTTTTTGAAAAAATGGCAAGTAAGATAGATTGTTTCCAGGTCTCTCTGTTTTGCTGTTTTGTACAGGATATTCTATCATTGGTGGATGACATGATGGACTGATAATACAAATCAAACCGTTTTTGACTCACCTGCAGTGGAGCTGACAGTCTCCATGTCAGAGTAGAGCTCTGCGGCTGCTGCTACCTTCACCTGCTGAGCCATCACTGCAGGAACATCTGCACACACACTGACCACACACTCACATGTCCAACCCTCCCGCTTCACCTTTACCTGTCCTGTACCTTTACCAAAGCACAGTGGGCTGGATGGTGGGACTTAATGCATTTACTTTATATAAACGTTTCAGATATCAGGGTACATAGGAAGATTTGAACATGACCACTAGCTGCCGTTTCATGGTTATTTGAGGGTAGATATTCACTTTGAAATATAATATATATTAAAAGTAATATGCACAATGCCTGGTTGAAGGTAAAGCATATCTTTTCTAAATTTAGAAAAGTTAAATCACCATAGAGATATGTTGGATGTATAAAAACTGCACAATAATGGATATTTTCAGACTTAAGCAAGGAGTTGTTTCAAATGTGAGTGATTTAGTATGAATAAGGAGGCTTTTGCATGTTTACAAAAATAAATAGAAATGGAAACCAAACATTTGAACAAAGAGGTTGATTTGTGTACCCATTTGTAAGAGACTTAATAGATTCAAAACAATATTTAAAAATAAGATCATTAACACAGCTTATTTTAGTTATTTTTTTGTTCATTTCATTTTGTTATTTTGAATGAAATAAAATAAAATTGTATTTTGTTTATTGTGATTTATTTATAGTGATAAGATACGTCAAGCCATCTCCTTTTCACTTTCACTGCTTTGGTTGACACTGCTTGAAAGTAATGACTTGTTATTGTTTACTTTACAGTATATTGGTTATTTGTGTGTTTAGGTTGTATTTGCTGAAAACAAAATAAATAAATCAAATCTAATTAATTAAAACAATTAAAACAATAATGGATGAAAAAAATGTAATGTCTTTCCCATTTGTTTCTGCTATTAATGTTACATTTCTGTTCACTTTTTGGATTGTCTCGGAGATGCAACTGCCCATGGTGCACCAGGTGGCTCTCTCACGTCAGGCTAAATTACCAAACCTGGCACATGCAGTGGCGTTTCTATATGTACAAAAGTGGTGGGGCACAAAAAACTCAGATGTCTATATATAAGCTTCTGCAGAGAGGTTCATGGCTGGTGAGGCTCTGGCACTGACTCTTCAGGTTTACAAATATATTAAATCAAAATATAATATTATTTTCAAAAGCTTTTTTTGTCTGATGCTTCAATTACTTTTAAACAGACAGTTCAACAGAAGGATACCCAACAAAATGTAATTTTATCATTTAAATATTGAATTGTTCTCTCTTAGTAAGATCCCATTTTCAATAAAATTGCAGTCTTACCTTGACTTGAAGATGAAGTCCATTTGCCTATCCTTCTGGACAAAAATCTCTATTACTTTTTTGTAAAAGTCCTCCTTATCTTCTTGTAGTTTCAAAAGTCTATCATAAATCTAATCTAAT
The DNA here is from genome assembly GCF_902827115.2 of Pseudochaenichthys georgianus. Lineage (NCBI taxonomy): Eukaryota > Metazoa > Chordata > Actinopteri > Perciformes > Channichthyidae > Pseudochaenichthys > Pseudochaenichthys georgianus. The sequence continues at coordinate 12,515,014 of NC_047517.1, read as the reverse complement.
CAATAGATTTTTGATTCGAAAATGATAAAAGTAGGGTAGACATGTGGATATTATCCGGCTGAACAAAACGTACATTTATCTAACAGCTACGTTTCCCACAGATCTTATTTTGAGCTATTTTCTAAAATCCTATGGAGAAATCTCGTTGCTTTTTTGTGGAGGGAAGCCATGCGCAGCTTACTTCCTGGTTTTAGGGCGCCTCACTGCAGCTCTCTCTCCTCCTCTTCACACACCACACTTTTCGCGGCACACGTACTTACAGCAAATCAGCTCTGAATTATGTGAGATGACGTATGGTGGGGATGGCAGCACTTTGCCCCTATGGTCATTATTTTTTGCCACACACATTAAATAGGACAATACTCTGAGCATGCGCAGTGTAGTTTTTGCAGTCACCGTTCACTTAGACCAGGGGTGTCAAACTCAAGGCCCGGGGGCCAAATCCGGCCCGCGACTTCATTTCATGCGGCCCCTCAAGAGATTGCAAAGAATATAATGTTTATTATACGGTTACATGCCGATTTACAGAAGCACGTTGCCTATAAACTACATATCCCACAATGCATCTGAAAGTTGACTTTTCTCTCAGAATTTGACTTTTTTTTTCTCAGAACAAGTTTTTTTCTCAGAATTTGACTTATTTTCTTCAAAATATATTTTATATATTTTTTAATTTATTTTTTGCATTTTGTTGTAATCATTATTTTAATACTTTCTGCTGACACTAGGTGGGGCTGTGCCCCACCTGCCCCTAATGACCAGTCGCCACTGGGCACATGCTAAAGTCAGAATCCTCATTTGCCTATATATATTTTTTTAAACGGGAGGGGGGGTGTGGGGAGGACCACCCAGCTGACTACACTCCCCAGCCTTCCATAAACACAACCCCTCGCAGGTCAGTCCCCGCGCCTTGACTGACAGGGCACCCTGTCTGCTGGATTAACTCAGCTGAACTCCCCTGCCACCTCTCGGGACGCCGGCTGCTATGAGCAGTTCCCATGAGGCTAAACTCAGTCCAGAGCCAATGTAGAAATGCATGCACGTCCCTCTAACACTGAGCCGGATACTAGGAAGAGACCCTCTAATGTCCCACTCAGCACTGAGTCATGACAGGAGAGGGCTCACATAGCTGGAGAGCAGCAGCTGGCTTTTTATCAGGGCTCAAACAAGACAGTAATTCATCACGGTCTATATTTGTTTAACAATGCTCAGTGCTGGAATTGGGCCGGTACTCACCGGTACGCAGTACCGGCACTTCTGGTTCTGACCCATGGAGTACCGGCACTTCTTGCTCAGTACCGGCATGCTGGCGGTACTCCGGTACTCATGCACCGTGCCAGTACTCAACACTCTCCCGCCGTTCTTATTATACATCCATATATATATATATATATACAGCCGCCCGGTACTCAGTAGATGCGTCATGAGGTGCCGAACGGACATTCTCATCGCTCTAACCCCTGGAGTTTCACAGCGGCTGTCAGCTGTTTACTCCTGTCATTCAAACAGAACGTGCTGGAGAGGGGGCGGGGCTTATCTTCTCCATGTAAATACTGTGGTGGAAACGACTATGTCAAAATTAACTTATTTGACCGTGATTTAATAGTAATACACGTTTAATAATAATAATGCCGAAGTAACAACATACTGAAAACTGTTAGTAAAACCATGTTTTAATGCTTTACAATTTACATACCTAGATGCACGTGTGTTGTGTTTATGCAGTGCAACTCCCACCCAGTGGGTGGCTATGTAGAGTGATAGAACAGAGCAGGCACGCCCCCGAGAGAAGGAAAGCAAGTCACGTCACAAATTAGCATTTCTAAAATGTTAGCGTGGATTAATAAAAGTGCAAAAAGACAGCGGTTGTCGCCGGAAGAAACTTCAAATACAGAGAATGCTGTGCCTGTGTTGGAAATTGTGTCTGATGGGGAGCTTTCTTTGGTTGATCCTCCTGCTCCAAGTTCTAGTGCATTAGCATTAGCACTAGCTCCGCCGCCTCCTCCAGAGCCTCTAACGTTAGCTGCTGCTGGCGCAACTGCCACCACCAACACCGGGCAAAGCGATGCACCTGACTGCTGGACAACGGACCAGGTGCAATATTTTTGCAAGACCAATGCATGGCTCCTTCTTAAAGATAAGAAGCTAGGATGTCGGATATGCAGAGATGTCAAATCTTTGGGAATACACACTGGACAAGGACTGAAACTGTCAACTGAATGGGGTGAGTGTGCAGTGTCTCATTTCGGTGTTGACAAGGGCAAACAACAAGCTAGCCTGAGAAAAAAAATCAAAGAACATAAAGAATCATAAGCCCATGTAAAAGCTGCTGACATCCTTACATCTGCTTCACGTGAAACTATTCAACATCAAGTGCAGTCTATGCATACATCTGAATTAGACACCACTATCAGAGTTTTTCGAACGGCATATAAAATTGGCAAACATAGCCGGCCATTCACAGACATGCCAATTGATTTGAATGTCCAGAAACTGAATGGGCTGAACGTGGCCAGTGTTTTGCACTCCAATAAAACCTGTGGCGAAATCATCGACCACATAGCTCATGAGCTGAAGAAAAAAATGGCAAAAGACATTACAGAAAACCAAAGAAAACTCTGTGTTTTGGTCGATGAATCTACCACTATTAGTGGTAAAACGGTGCTTGTTGTGTGTCTACGCTCAGCATTAGCTGATGCTGAGCCCGAAACGTTTTTTTGGGAGCTGATCGAGTTGGATGGAACAACGGCTGATGACATCACAAAGGCGTTAATGGAGTGTCTTGGAAGAGATTTTAACGAGGACTTTTTAGGTCAGTGTTTCGTTTCTTTTGCATGTGATGGGGCTTCAGTCATGCTAGGGAAGAGAACAGGCGTTGCCACCCAGTTGTGTAGTAAATTCCCAAGCCTGTTTGTGTGGCACTGCTCCAATCATCGTCTAGAGCTGGCAGTTGGGGATGTGGTCAAGGAGGTCTCAGGGCTCAATCATTTCCAGATCTTTTTTGACAAACTCTATTCCTTGTTCCATGCCTCCCCCAAAAATCAGAGGCAGTTAGCGCAGTGTGCGCAAGCAGTCGGACAGCGTCTCCTGGTGATAGGGCGTGTTTTGTCCATCCGCTGGGTGGCTTCAAGTGAAAGGAGCGTCAGAGCAGTCTGGGAAAACTACCGAGTGCTTCATGATCACTTCACAAATGCTGCAAACGACACGAGCAGGGAGACAGAGCAAAGTACAAGGGCCTGGATGATGTGCTCACATCTGCAACGTTTGTCAGCAATCTGGGACTGATGTACGATGCGCTCACAGAGCTCAGCGACCTCTCTCGGCAACTCCAAAAAAGAGAGATGACACTGCCTACAGCAGATAGGCTCTTAACTCGAGAAATACGAGTTTTTGAATCCATGGTCACCATGCCTGGCCCACACATGACTACAGTTCATACAGCTCTAGCTGAGAAGTCCTTCAAGGGTGTTGCCCTGCCCCTGCGTGAGAATGGCAGGCTTGTACAGATTCATGCAGGTCAGTTTTTCCGCAGTATGGTAGAGAATCTGAGACACAGAATGACTTCCACAACCTCCTCTCATGTCAGCACAAGAGAAATCCCATTACATGGCCGGGAGGCCCGGGACAATCAGCTAATCCAGGACATGAAAGTTATCCATCCTGGAAGTTGGCCTGAAGAGGAGTTAGACGTACAGTATGGGGACGTAGAGGTGCTACGTTTGTGCGAAGTGCTGAAAGTGGACAGAAGAGAGACTGTTCAGGGCTTTCGCGAATACAAGGAAACCAGGGCATCCCGTACACCTGCTGCCATGGAGCCTCTACTGAAAGCAGTCCGAACCATCGCTGTCTCCACTAGTGAGTGTGAGCGGGCATTCAGCTGCATGAACGATATCCTTACTGCAAAAAGGAATGCTCTCTCTGTCAGCCGACTGTCCAGCCTGGTTTTCATTAAATGTAATGGACCATCACTAGGACAGTTCAATCCGGAACAGTATGTGAGGTCCTGGCTGGCAAAGGGAAGGAGAAGTGCTGATGAAAGAGCCTGTCCAGCTCCAGCCCCTGATACTGATGTCCCCAAGGCCTTCTGGAGCCTTTTCTAACAATGTGAAGTATATTGCAAAGCAGCTCACCCAGTGAGAAGACTTTTGGCATAATGTGCCGATTTGTACAGATCCTGGAGATAGAAGGACTTCAGACCAACCAGGGAGTTATCTGATCAGCTTGGTATTCAATGTAACTCTTTACCATGGCTCAGACTTTGTTACTTGCAGTTACAGTTTCTCATTTTAGATTGTGCACATTTTGCATTAGTTTTTACATGTTCTTTGTTCATGCTCTTTATCATTTTTCTGAGTTGGAAAGTTAGATTGCATCATAGTTTACTTTATACATATTTGTATTCTTCAGTGGTGAAGTATATTGCAAAGCAGCTCAGCCATGTGAGAAGACTTTTCGCACTTTTTCGTTTTTCGTTTTCTGAGTTGGAAAGTTAGATTGCATTCAAAATGTACAGAAATACTTAATTTTGTTAAAGCTTTTTATAAAAAATGCTTCTGACCAGAGCTTTGTTTCCTTGTCATTAATGTTGAACACCACCAGAGGGGCTCTCACCTGAAAGGTCTCTGCTTCATGTGTCTTCAGCAGAAGATCTAGACTTTGATTGCTATATTTTCAGTTAATATTGACCTTACTGAGCTTTAGCCATATCCGCTGCCTATCATAAAAAATGTTAAGTACAGTGAACCTTTCTAAAATATACAGTAGTAAAGAGACAAACCCACCAGCATTATAGTAGCCAAATTCTTGTTTGTGGGCTGTATATATAAAATTGACTTGAAAAAGTTGCTGATTTTAGAGTACTGGCACCTTTTTCATTCCAATTCAAGCACTGACAATGCTGTTTGCTTTAATGTATAGTGGCGGTAATATGTACTTAAAAACTCTTCAAGTATGGGCACATTTAGCATGGAAGCGATTGTCGAGATCACATTTCTAATTTGATATAATTTGTGTGTCGTTGTTCCAGGGCCGTATTCACCATATACATTGGGGGGGGGGGACATCCCCCCCATATTCAGATACACTCAAAATGTCCCCCCCAATAAATAGTAAAAAAAAAAAAAGTTTTTATTTTTTTATTTAAATAAAATTGCTATTCTATGACTTCTTTATTTTGGTTATCTGTATACTTGAAAATCTATATTTTCTATTATTGTGAGCTTCACCAAAATGATATTTCTTTTCATATGTAAATTGTTTCCTTATTTTGTACCCGCGGGTGTATTTCGCTGTTGCACGTCTGAGTCCACCTTCAGTTAGCTTGATGCTCCAAGCAGGTCAGTCATGTTTTTATTTGCCCTCCATCAGTTCTGGTATCTTTTCTAGTTAGCCCTAAAGTAATCTATATTATTTTATTTCGTAATGGTAATGTTAATGAACCCTCCGGTTTAGCTTCTTTGTGTAAGTAACTTGTAGTTCTGATGTTAAAAATCGAACTTTTCAGGAATAGTAGCTAACTAGCTGTGGGCTAGCTGGTTTCAGTTGTTAGCCAGGGTTTGGCGGGCTAGTGTCAGTATATAATATAGATATCAATATAGATGTTTTTAAAGTAAATTCAGATTGAACATAGTAAAAAAATGTAAATGATAGTGTCCGTGCAAAAAATAAACCATTACTTATTGTGAAAACCACCCTTGAATGATGGGATAGTAGACTAAAAGCTTTAGGAATCCAAACTATAACATATAATAAGTACCCTGTATCAAGATTGATGCAAAACAAGTATTTCCAAGGCACACCTTTATATGATCATTATAGTTATACAAAATATGAGAATAACAGAATAACAGGTATGAAATCATTCCAACTCATACTACAGTTTAAAAAGGGAGTGATTTGTAAAATATGCATAAAGAAAATGTAAATCTCTTCAGTTCTGTTTCACATGGGTGTTGTTGAGATGTATCCATAGATTTAGTCCCTAAAGTTGCTCTCAAAGTGCACCAGATTGATGCTTTTAACTTCAACATTTAAAAAAAAAAAAAATCTTCCCGGGGGAGCATGCCCCCGGACCCCCCTAGAGGAGGTTAGGTCCCCCACCCGCCCACACCCCCCGTCAAATTGTCCCACCCACATTGAGGATGCTTCCTACACCCATGTCTGAGACACAGTTTTGTGACTATTGTTGTGTTTTGCGCCCACGAGCAGGGGCATGGGGTTTAACAGGTTTTAAAGTATCCAATGTGTTAGTGATTTTTATGTATTTTCCTTTAGAATGGCAGGAAATTAGTATTCAAATTTTTATTACATTTTTGGTCCCCCCCAATGTTGACTCCATGAATACGGCCCTGCGTTGTTCAAATCATAAGCCATTTGAGCCTGTGCGATACATGAGATTACTAAAAACCAGTAAATCACAAGATCAAACGCAGACTGGACATGTGTCACACTGATACATTAGATTGACCCCCCCCCCCCCCCCCCCCCCTATAAACCGAGGATACCTTTCCAGGAAAGTGTAATAGACAAAATGCAGCGAATGAATGACCCGCTTAATTAGCCACATGGGCTTCTCTTTACATGTTAACTCTCTGGTTGAATTGACAAATTATACTTGAGATTAAGTCAACTTTATTTTTGATTCCCTGAGAAAATCCCTGGCCTTGTTTTGGCTGCTCTGCGCAGCAACATCTAATTTGATTCCTCGTGACACGTCGCCTGCGGGGGCCAAGTCCTGTGTGTGTGTGTGTGTGTGTGTGTGTGTGTGTGTGTGTGTGTGTGTGTGTGTGTGTGTGTGTGTGTGTGTGTGTGTGTGTCTGTCTGTCTGTGTGAGTGTGTGTGTGTGTGTGTGTGTGTGTGTGTGTGTGTGTGTGTGTGTGTGTGTGTGTGTGTGTGTGTGTGTGTGTGTGTGTGTGTGTGTGTGTGTGTGTGTGTGTGTGTGTGTGTGTGTGTGTGTGTGTGTGTGTGTGTGTGTGTGTGTGTGTGTGCCGCCAAATCCTCTACGGATCTTCAGCTCACATGTTTCCTGTCTCTGACAACAACTCACCCACAACACCACCCTCCCCCAGCCAGTCTGTTTGCTGTCCTTACTTCCACTTCAGTCTCTTTTAATATCATATAAAGCATTATTTACATATCTTAAAATGTTTTATCTAGTTTGAAGGTTTGAGAGAGGTTGGTTGGTTTAGAAGTGATCTCACCACACTGGGAGATTTTAGCATTTCTTCAAAGATTGAACTGTATGTATTGAATTCTTATTTCTCAAAATCACGACCATATTTCGCTGAAACCCTATACTTCCTGTCTCAAAGAGGATGTTACCATATGTCCTCTTCTTCAACCCAGATGTGGGTCTACAGGAATTTGGTTGAAGGTACAAAAAAATCTATATTATAAGCTATTATAAGATATTAAGCAATAGTGAAGTAAAACTTGAATTGGTGTCTGAACTTCCTTCTGTCCATAAAGCAACTTTTTATAGTAAAGCAATACAGCAGTCCTTCCTGCACTGCAGTGAAGAGGCTTCTTTGCTTTAAAAATCAATTCTTTTTCACAGCATCTCTCCTTTGTGACCTGTTGCTTTAAAACGGCCTATAACCGGTATAACAATGTATCGACAATTTATTGTTTTAGCATGTTTTAACATGAATACTCAATTCTGATTGGTGAATTTGGACATTTTGAAGGTTAATTCTCACTAACAGACCGCTGCTCAGGAGAACAGACCACTGCTATGGATGATCAAGGGACTATGTGCAGTCCTATTATTCCTAAAAAAAGAAGTCCAGTATATTTAACGTCAGTTGTGGACAACAAACAATAGTTAACTCCATCAGAAAACACCATGGAACACTTTATGAATTACATTTTTATATTTGTTGTGAGCAAACAACGTTGGAGTCATGATGGCTTAACTGTAGAGAAAAGAAGAACAGCGCAAGAGAAGGAACGAGGTAAACAAACTGAGCGCTGGATGTCAGAGAAATCCACAGAAGAAGACAGACAGGAAGTAAACACTATGGGGTAACGGCTAACATGCAGCACGTTTAGCAGCTAAAGCTACAGCAACCCGGTATCACGGCAATACGTGAACATGTGACGATTTAACATGCTGGAAGACGTGAATATGTCACGGTTTTTTCCCTTCAAAACGTGACAGTTACACGGTATTGTTAACCCATGTTAACCAGTGGAGAAATACCCGGAAGTGCCAAGCAAAGGCTCTACCGCGCCTATTGGTCAGTTGTTATTGTCAAAATTAGATGTTTTTAATTTATTTTGTAATCCTCGCACTCGATTTCGCCGATTTTCTTGTGGCTCTAGCTGGTCGACACCTCTTTCAGCAGAAACAAAGGCTACATTCATGTATTACATCGATGTTAATCCCCTTCAAACGTGACAGTTACACAGTATTGTTAACATGTAGAAATACCCGGAAGTGCCAAGCAAATGGTCTACCGCGCCTATTGGTCGGTTTTTATTGTCAAAATTAGATGTTTTTAATTTATTTTGTAATCCTCGCACTCGATTTCGCCGATTTTCTTGTGGCCCGAGCTGATCGACACCTCTTTTAGCAGAAACAAAGGCTACGATGTTAATCCATTTGTGTTGTTGTGGAAATACCGGACGTGACGTTGTGTGATCGCTTAGCAACTGAACTCCGTGAAAAATAAACACCACTAAGGTTCAAGGTTCAAGGGTCAAGGGTTTTTGTTATCAGATGCTAGCTACAGTGTAATTTTGGCATTTCAAATCGTAGATCCCGAGCTCCTCCAACAGTGCAACATAATATAAATAGGACATAATAAGAAAATAAATAAAGATAAATAAAAAATAGTGCAAAATGCACCACTTTTGGTTCAAATTATGAAACCAGTAGATTCATTCATTTATTTATTTGTGTTACCCCGGCTAAATCGATGTTAATCCATTTATGTGGTTGTGGAATTACTGTACGTTACGTTGTGCGGTCGCGTAGTAAGTGAACACCATGCTACCGATTACTATCCGATGACCATGAACGCTTACGGAGCGTCCACACTACAGCTCCAAAAATAGCTTGGAGCTGGGCGTGTCTGGAGCTTGGGGATTTTATTCAAGCAACACGGCCAACAACCAATCACATGAATCTCCCGCCCCCGACATACAAAGCAAAAAAACCCGGGGATTTTATGCGAGCAATATATATATAAACTCCCCAAACAGGCGAAAACCTACCAGTTTCCCCCACTGTCTCTGCCACCTCCCTCCATGCCTGGTTCCTCCGGTTTGTATCCCGGGAGGTGAAGAGGGTCTGGTCATACAAAACCGGGTGATTCGCTACGGCGATAGTTAGTTTCTCCTCCGACTTTTTTTGAAATATAGAAATGAACGGCGGGATATCTCTCCCAGTTTAGACGCGGTTTGATTGGCTAGTGCTTCAGCTGTCAGATTTTGGGAAACGGGATTTGATTGGCTGGCGCTGGCTACTCCGGCGTCCAGGCGACCAGAAGTTGAACAATGTTCAACTTCTGGTCGCCTGGGTCGCCTGAGACGCCTCGCTCGGCTACCCACAATTCAGTTCGGCGAAAAAGCGCGGCTACGTGACGTCACCCCATTGAAAATGAATGGGCAGCTTGGAGCTGCTTGGAGCTTTCGACGCTGTAGTGTAGACGGGCCGTTATAGTTAGGGCTGATTAGATTCAGCCCCTAGTTTTGCTGATATAGGCTTAGTTTGTCGGGGGACATCTTACTTCTTCCTTCTCTCTGTCTATACCTGTGTACTCTCATGTTCCGATTAACCCAGCTTCCCCAAATGTCTTTCTTTTTGGTGTCTATTTACGCCGGGATCCGGAGTCATGGATGATCCTGCGGTCCTGTGTCCTGGATCGCGAGCCCTGGATCGCGAGTCGTGGCTGTGGTCCTGGATCATCGGTCCTGGATGGATATCCTAGTGGATTCATCTTCCTATTATACACACATGCATTTCCAAACATTTGGACTACCTATGTTGCAAATGTATTATCTTCAATTTACACACAGCATCTATTGCACGTCTGTCCGTCCTGGGAGAGGGATCCCTCCTCTGTTGCTCTCCCTGAGGTTTCTCCCATTTTCCCCTTTAAACTGTGGGTTTTCTCCGGAAGTCTTTCCTTGTACGATGTGAGGGTCTAAGGCCAACACACTCTCACTCCCTAAGCGTCCAATAGCGACGTTTGGTCAGTGTCCGTGGCGTCCAATTGTGACGCTCCTAGGCTCCTTCAGCGTCATAAAGGGACGCAAATAGCTTTCAACTGATTGCAATGTATTCCCATCTGCGTCGGGATTTGACGCTCATGGAAGCACGGCATTCGTTTATGTCGGCTGCCCTTAAAGGTAATGTGAGCGTCCATTCCCAGGAGTAAAGGATGGCAGAAGACACTACACTACCCAGAATCCCCAGCTATCGTTTGGACTACACCATGTGCTCTTGACAAACCCCGTGATAGTCCTCAAGCTCTGTGATTGGAGAGTGTGCTCCGAGGGTTAAGCCGATTCTCGAACAGCACTTGAAATGGGATGGAACCACGGCAGACTGTCCAAAACTGGATTTGAACGGGTCCACCGCGTCCCCCCTCCCCCACCCCGTCCCCAGAACTACACATGCTGGCTATTCTGTTTCGCAACATGTTCTCTATGGCACGTCTCAACTGGGAGTTTTAGTTTTAAAAGACGTTTTCGTATTTCCCATAATAAGAAGTTGCCAGTATTCAACTGTGTACATCCCTGGAGGTTTAGGGGACAGGAAACACTCACATTTAAAACATATAATTAATAAATGGTGCCCATTATGGGCAGTATTAATATATATACCCACATGCCAGCTAAGGTCAGAAGAGCTTTATTTAACAGCTGGTCTTATGTGTGTGACCCCTGTGATAACATTACATTACATTAATTGATAAGCCTGAAACATGCACTTGTCAAGGTTCAGAGGCACATTTTGCAAATATGGCAGTAGCCATCGATCAGCTTAAGATAAGATATACTTTATTGATCCCAAGTTGGAACATTTGCGTTACATCAGCATGTGTAACAGTTAAATATGCAGTTGTGTTTATTTGAAAATCATTTAGTATAATCACACAAATTCTGTGTTTTATATTCAACAATTCTGTGTTCTTTATTTATTGATTGTTCAATACCTGACAAGGCCGGAGATGAAATATCTACATATAAATATCTACATACATCTCATAAGAGTACATTATACATTATGTATAATATCAGTTAAAATATGTGCTTCAACATAGTTAACATTGCTGGAGGTATGCACACATATTGATAGATGTCTTGTAATGCACTATTGAGGAACCTGCAACCCAAGTTTTTCATTCAGTGCAGAACTACACCACAGTTGTGTAGGCCTATATGCTATGTCAATAAACCTTAGAAAATCTTGAAATCTTGAAAGGGATGTGCAAAATAGTCATTACATACAGTCTTTAATTAACAATTAGTAGAGAATAACGAGTAATGAATATACTTTATAGGGATCGTATTAATATCGAATAATAAAAATATTGAAATTCAATAACATGCTTTAACCACCAGGGGGGTATACTGCGAAGCAGGATTTTCGCTTAGCCGGCTAAATTCAGGGAAAACTCCGGCTTTCCGGTCATCCGAAGCTGGTTCTCTTTTTAGCAGGCTAGATCTCCATGGTAATATATGCTAAGCAGCTAACCTGGTCGGGACCAGGTTAGGTTGCAGGCTAAGAGCTCAACTCAGTGAAAGCACCGCCTGCTGACCAATCAGAGCTCAGTGTGCGGAGTTTAAAGCGATCAAGTCATATTACAGGAGAAAGGAAATACAGAAAAACTGCCGTCGCAGGAAAGACGGCCGGCAAAAATCACCGACTGTGTGAACGTGAACATGAATAGAATATCACCTCCATCTTCAGAGCAATCTGACTATTATAACATTAGCGTTAAGAAAGCTTACTTAAATATCGGCCACAACATAAGTAACCGGATCAGAGTACATTAAGTACAGTCCGCGGCATATCACTTCATAATGTATCATATCTCTCCTTATCTGAGTCAGCTGAGCCGTATCTGGCCGTGCAACACTCACTGTGTCACATACTGTATGCAGAAGTATTATTTTAAGCAACACATAAGTTGACGAAACACTCGAGACAAATGTAATTGAAGTCAGATCGTGTTTTAGACGGGGCAGTGATATCATAAACCTGTTAATGTACGCATTCAAACACTTTTTCTTTTGCCAGCTGTATTCACCTTGCAGGTGCAGCTCTGATGCTTTGATCCTGGATAAAGTGTTTAAGTCATGGATGTTTAAAGTTTAACTTCTTCATTTTTGACTAGTATTAAAGTTCACTTTTCATTCAGGAAGTATGACGCTGCGCTGTCAGTGCGCTTCTCCATGTTTGTGATTGGTCGAATGCTCCAAATACCACCCCTTTCATGTAAACGCGCACCTAACTAGATAGGACACGGCTGGCTTGAGCGATCCACTTGATAACCAGCGTCGTAGTACAGTTTAGCGAGAGCGCGTATGTTTTGGATTAGGCCAACCGGCTAACTCAAACATATCCAGGTTAGGTTGAACCAGCTTCGTAGCATAGGCCCCTGGTGTCCCTTTATATAATCTCTGCACCTTTATGGTGTAAATACAGCCTATCTACCAATTGGATCAAATATAAAAGTGAGCCGAATTAGTGTTGATACTGCAAGGAGACGTATTGTGTGAAAAGAAATGTAAGATGTTGTTTAATGGCTGATATATTTATGATCCACGTCACGTTTTCAGTTCCTCATGTTTGTCTTCTCATCAGGGCTCTATAAATACAGAACTACGGCAGATATGTAATATGTAATGCAGCCGAACCGTGTATTACAATGCCGTTATGTGATGACTTTCAAAGAGAAAAGCAAGCACACTCGGAATAAGGTATTATTATTATTTTGGTCTGTTTCCGGTATTTGTTAATGACGATGTGCTCTGAGATGTGAGACTGGAATTGCACAGGGGGGAAATAACGTAGGCTATCTTTAGATGCGGATTTTGTTAAACTAATATGTTTAGGCTGTGGACCAACACTATACATTGACGGGGAAGGGGGTAGCAATAAAGATAACACCATTAAACAGTTACACAACATAACAGAAATAATATCGATAGCAGCGTCCCTAGAAACCACCTTGGCAACAATGAAAACGTCGCGATTTCCTGAAGTAATCTTCGTAATAACTAGCAAACTAAAGATCATGTACATCCACTGCACACATAATCTGAAATAACAACTCATATTTCTCGCATCAAATGACATCAAAACTCATTTTAATGGCCAAACTAACTTTAAAATAGGCATTTTACACCCAGAATAAAACGAATTTCGGCCATGTTTTCTTTTTCTGCAGGGAGAAATTTGAAGATCACGTGACATAGACGCCAGCCATCGGAATGAATGGTGAAAAAAACGGGGTTTGTCAAACAGAGCACATGGTGTAGGCCAAATGATAGCTGGGGATTCTGGGTAGTGTAGTGTCTTCTGCCATCCTTTACTCAGAAAACATATTTGTTTCTCCGAATCGAACGGGAAAAATACAAAAGCATTGCACACAATTTAAACCAATCAATGTTGTGTAATTAACAAGGATAATCTGGTGTTTTTTAGTCGATGAGTAGTGCAGATATCACTGTAAAATCAATCGACAGTAAGAGGAATACTTCCGGGTGTACAATTCGCCGTTATCCAATGGGAATGGACGCTCACATTGCCTTTAAGGGCAGCCGGCATAAACGAATGCCGTGCTTCCATGAGCGTCAAATCCCGACGCAGATGGGAATACATTGCAATCAGTTGAAAGCTATTTGCGTCCCTTTATGACGCTGAAGGAGCCTAGGAGCGTCACAATTGGACGCCACGGACACTGACCAAACGTCGCTATTGGACGCTTAGGGAGTGAGAGTGTGTTGCTAAGGCAGTGGCGTAACAAGGTTGTGATTGGCCCCGGTGCAAATATTTTTTTTGGCCCCCCCCCCCAACTCAGCGCTGCTTGCTTCTTTTTTTTTTTCTCTCTCTCTCTCTCCACTTTCAAAATCTATTTAAAACTCATAAAAAACAAACACAATTCCCAAAGTTCTCTTGAAATTAACTTAATAAATAAACGAAACGAAAAATATAGCCTACTTATGCAAACAACATTGAATCTGGACTTGAAATGATTCTGATTAGGCCTATTCGGCATTATTCCTGGAGCACGCGCTCTATCTCTCTTTCTCTCACTCTCTCACTCTCACTCACAAACACAGGCTTCAAATCAAGTCGTCATTATTACAACAAATACACACTTGTAACTGATAACACTGGCAATTATTTTATATTTGTTAGACTATTCAAAAAAATCATGCTTCAAAAAACAACGGCACAGCAAACTAATCACACAATCACAGAATGAATCATTCTTCATCATGGCACAGCGGCCAAACGTTATCACAGACACAGGTTAGGTAAGCACCATGCGCATTTTCCAACATAAAATAGGTCACAATTACATTGCTACAGATTTAAATCTCTGAACCCTCTCCATAACAAGAGAAAAGCTACTCATCACCATTAGAAGTTAATCTTGCGGGCCTTGCGCTCAGCAAAGTCGTCAACAACGCTGCTCAGGTCTAACTTCCGGGCCCTGCTGTTCTCTATTGAGAGTGTTGCCAATCCACTGAGTCGTTCTTGTCCCATGCTGCTTCTTAAATACGTCTTAATCAATTTGAGCTTTGAGAATGAGCATTCTGCGGTCGCAACAGTGACAGGTATGGTGAGATATAACAGCAATGCTGTGCACACTTCGCTAAATGTGGCTGCCATTGAGCTGTGGTCCACAATAAGCATCTTGGTCATATCCTTCACAGATGGTTCTTTAGCTATTTCAGTCTTAAAGCAGGCTCTGAATGCAAGGAGTTGGACGGGGAAACTCGGGGATAAATCCCTGCTGTAGTGGTCCGCGAGGCGCTGCGCGTGCTGGTGAAGGGCATTATCCTGCGCACGGTTCAATGTCCCGGGGTGGATAGCCTGGAACAGTTTGTTTGTTTCACGCTTAGAAGTGAACCTCTGTGACAGCTGGCTGTTAATGATGTCCAGGCTGGCGTTGAAAACATAAATTCTGAAACGGCTCTCGCCATCACTAAGCCTCTCGTCTTGACTGAGTTCATCGAAGTGGCGTTTCATCCTTCTTTTGCGAAATTCCGTGAACTCGCTCTGCGCTCCCCATCTCTCAGCAAGATTTTGAGCGGTGCGTTTGACCTGGTCAAAGTCATCTCGGTATGCAGATAGGGCCTGTATTGTGTTTTGGAGGACACCAACAGCTTTGTGGATGTCTACATCCTTTGCCTGCAACATCTTTGACACTGCATTCATGTTTTCCAGTATTTTTGTCTGTTGTACGACAAGAAAAATAAAGCTGCATTTTTCCATATGGTTTTTTAGGGCTGTAGCCTCGTCCCGTTCCTCCCTCTTTTCGCTGACCAGTGCAATTTTAGTTAGAGCTTTCATGATATCTACATACCGGTATCTAAGGGCAGCAATTGCATCATGTCTTGAGCACCACCTGGTTGGGCAGAGGCGCTTCATGGTAACTTTACCATGCTCTGAGAGTTCTGATGACATGATACCGGAAAGGAGTGACCATCTCTTAATACTTTGGCTGAAAAAAGTATAAAGAGTCTCAACAATATCATACAAATTGCGCAGCTCCGCTATATTCTTTACGGAGTCATTCAGTGTCAGATTTAAATTGTGTGCAGCACAGTGTACATATTTAGCAAGCGGTTCCATCTCCATGATCCTGGCCTGCACACCTGAATAGACCCCACTCATGTTCGCCGCGCCATCGTATCCCTGGCCCCGACACTTGCTCAGGTGAAATCCGTTACTCTCTATGCTGTCCAGGATTTTCTTTTCGAGTTCACGAGCTGACGTGTCCACTGTTTCCACGAACCCCAAGAAAGCCTCATTTATCAGGATATCTTTTGCGTTGTCGTTTTCATCCCTCTGGATTGTCACATATCTATACACTTGGCTAATTTGGTCTCTTTTGGAAATATCTTGGGTGGTGTCCATGATCACCGATAAAAACGGAGCATTATTTATTTCTACTTGAATGTCGCACTGCACCCGCTTTGCGATTATGTAGATTATCTCATTTTGAACACAGTACTACGAAGCTGGATCAACCTAACCTGGATATGTTTGAGTTAGCCGGTTGGCCTAATCCAAAACATACGCGTTCTCGCTAAACTGTACTACGACGCGGGTTATCAAGTGGATCGCTCAAGCCAGCCGTGTCCTATCTAGTTAGGTGCGCGTTCACATGAAAGGGGTGGTATTTGGAGCATTCGACCAATCACAAACATGGAGAAGCATACTGACAACGCAGCGTCATACTTCCTGAATGAAAAGTCAACTATAATATTAGACATATGAAGAAGTTAAACTTTAAACATCCATGACTTAAACACTTTATCCAGGATCAAAGCCACAGAGCTGCACCTGCAAGGTGAATACAGCTGGTAAAAGAAAAAGTGTTTGAATGCGTACATTAACAGGTTTATGCTATCACTGCCACGTCTAAAACACAAGTGGATCTGACTTTAATTACATTTGACTCGAGTGTTTCATCAACTTAATGTGTTGCTTAAAATAATACTTCTGCATACAGTATGTGACACTGTGAGTGTTGCACGGCCAGATACGGCTCAGCTGACTCAGATAAGGAGATATATGATACATTATGAAGTGATATGCCGAGGACTGTACTTAATGTACTCTGATCCGGTTACTTATGTTGTGGCAGATATTTAAGTAAGCTTTCTTAACGCTAATGTTATAATAGTCAGATTGCTCTGAAGATGGAGGTGATATTCTATTAATGTTCACGTTCACACAGTCGGTGATTTTTGCCGGCCGTCTTTCCTGCGACGGCAGCTTTTCTGTATTTCCTTTCTCCTGTAATATGACTTGATCGCTTTAAATTCCACACACTGAGCTCTGATTGGTCAGCAGGCAGTGCTTTCACTGAGTTGAGCTCTTAGCCTGCAACCTAACCTGGTCCCGACCAGGTTAGCCGCTAAGCATAAGTTACCATGGAGATCTAGCCTGCTAAAAAGAGAACCAGCTTCGTAGGACCGGAAAGCCGGAGTTTTCCCTGAATTTAGCCGGCTAAGCGAAAATCCTGCTTCGTAGTATACCCCCCTGGACTCAAGTATTTCACAGAACCTTGTGGTCGCTCAACAAGTTCTTTCAGAACCGGATCGTAACATGCTAAAAGTTCTATCATACTGAGAAAGTTTCCACTGTTGGGCTGTCCAAGAATCTCCCTATGTCCTCTAAAAGCCAAGTTACAAGTGGCCAGAGTGATTGTAACGTTGACAATACGCTCAAGTACCTGTCTCCAGTAATTAGCAGCATTCCTTGCATTCCTCTCCATGTTTGCATCGATTCTCCCGTTTTTCTTCCACTGTTCATATATGACACACGCTCCGACATGGACCTGAGATTGTGCATGTGAGTCAATCCTCGCAGACAAATGTTGCCAGTCACGAACTCCTTTGACCCACGCATCACTGTAGAACGGTGCACCTCGGTCTGCGAACAGCCAGCACGGCTCACAATAGGCACAGTCCAGGGTGGGGGAGTAACACAGCCATGTCCGTGGCAGTTTGATACCTGCTCTGGTAGTGGTGGTGTAATAGATCTCGGAAAAACACCTGTTTCCTTGATGTGTGTCTCTGGGGAATGGGTCGGTAGGCATACATGGGCCAGTTGCTATAATATAGCCTTTGATCTTGGCGTCGGGGGTCTCAATAGCGCCATAGCGTCCCCTATCGGTTGGGGAAGGGGCCCTTGCGGGAACTGTAGGACCACCGCCGGGCACAGCCAAATCCATCCTCTCCTCCTGGCTCATGGCTGGAGAAGAAGGTCGCACAGCCATGGATACAGCTTCCCTTGTGGAGCTAGACGATGGTGAGGCAGGTGAGCTATCGTTAGCCTCCGGCTCCGGCTGCCGCTGCACGTCAACATTACCAACGTTAGCGTTCGATTTCGAGGACGATGTATGACAAAAAAAACGGTCTAATTTTGTCAGTTTAGCCTTTATATCCCCTTGTTCTCTCTTGTCCTTTCTCTTTTGAGCGCCGCTCTTGTGTTTTGGTTTGCTGTACATTATAAATGCTTGCTATTCAATTTGTCATAATTCTGCCGATCTTGCTGCTGCTATAGCTATGTAGTACATATAACTTTTGATGTTGATTTAACGGTTCGCTCGTCACGCAAGGTATCACATGACATGAAAGGGAGCAAGGTCATTGGACAGACAAATTACAAATTAATTTAGGTTGCTAGGTTACTTTGAAGACTGCGTGAACCAGTCAATTCCATTGGGGCCCAAACAAATATCATTGGGGCCCCAAACAAATATATTAAAAAAAATGGCCCCTGGAAGGCTGTGGGCCCCGGTGCAATGCACCGGCTGCACCGTCGATATTTACGCCACTGGTCTAAGGACAGAGGGTGTCGTATTGTTATACTGATATTCTGTACAAACTGTGAAGACCACTGAGACAAATGTAACATTTGTGATATTGGGCTATATAAATAAACATTGATTGAACGCACCGGACATCGGCTACAACCTCCTCTATGTCTGACTTTGCCAAGCAGACATAGAAGAGCATGCCTCCAATATTTTAATGTTTATTGCAAGTAAATCAGTTGTAGTTACATATCTTTTTAAAGCACGAGCTAGCTAAACACATATTAGCTTTACTTGACCGGAGATATAGTGCAGTGATGAGTCCTATAACCCGGAAGTGAGTTTTACAACTATTGGTTCCCTCGTCTCAGAGTCAATGGGATTTCTCCATAGGATTTTGGAAAATAGCTCGAAATAAGATCTGTGGAAAATGAACCTGCTTGATAAATGCACGTTTTGTTCAGCCGGATAATCTCCACATATCTACCCTACTTTTATACTTTTCGAATCATAAATCTAATGGCCAGAAGCAAAATGCTAACGTTATGCTATAAATGAACTACAGACCATGGATGTATAATAACAACCTTTAGAACAATTACCTTTAGAAGTACACCAAAACATAACTGCTAACAATGTAAATGCTGTGTTGGAAAAAAGTTAATGTAAGAAAATGTTGAGTTAATTACTTTTGGCATAACCAACACATGCCTAACCCTTAACCTTACCCTAACCCTAACCCTAACTCTAACCAAGTCTTCACCCTAAAATTAATGATTCCCCTCATGGGGACCTCCAATTTCTCCCCATAAGCAGGGGCGGTTCTAGACCAATTTGAGTGGGGGGGCCACTGGGGGGTCAGTTATTTTCTGAGGGGGGCACAATAAATGCAGGACGAAAAAGAGAACTCGACAGTACGAAGTAATTGTGCATAAGAAAACTACGGTGGCCCTGAAGTGCAAGACACCACAGCATTTCAGAAAACACCACAGCATTTCACAAAACACTACAGCATTTCAGAAAACACCACAGCATTTCACAAAACACCACAGCATTTCACAAAACACTACAGCATTTCACAAAACACTACAGCATTTCAGAAAACACCACAGCATTTCAGAAAACGCCGCAGCATTTCAGAAAACACCACAGCATTTCACAAAACCCTACAGCATTTCAGAAAACACCGCAGCATTTCAGAAAACGCCGCAGCATTTCAGAAAACACCACAGCATTTCAGAAAACACCACAGCATTTCACATTGGACGGAAAGGGTATTCCTTTAGGGAGAACACTTCTTGTTTGTGATTGGACAGAGCCAGCCAGAGAAGCACTGCTGTGATTGGTTGTTTTTGCTGCCAGTCAAGAAATGACGCTTGTGATTAGCCCAACACATCAGCCGTTAGCTGTTAGCACACACTCAGATCTCACAGCTCCTCATATCTGTTCAGAAACTGGACAAAAGTTAAACATGTACAAACCACAGACTGTCTATGTCATGGTGAATACAGTCGCTGCTTTATTTATGTCTGTATGACGTTGTTGTGAGTGTGGACGGAGCAGCTACAGGTTAGTTTAGCCTGATGGATCCGATTCCGATAGGATTTACATGGAGATACGGCCCGCCCCCTCTCCAGCGTCTTGTTTGAATGACAGGAGTAACTACAGAATTAATGCTTTATTAACTCATGGTTTTTAAGGGGCTTATCTCCATGTAAATACTATGGTAGACCACCCAATATTCGCATTGCTCTAATCGCTCGAGTTTCACCGCGGCTGCTCGAGTTTCACCGCGGCTGCTCGAGTTTCACCGCGGCTGTCAGCTGTGTTTGCTCCTGTCAATGCTGTCATTCAAACAAGAGGCGCTGGAGAGGGGACGGGGCGTATCTCCATGTAAATCCTACAACAAAATGAACATATTTGACCGTGATTTAATTGTAATACATGTTTCAAAGTGATGCTGAAGTAACTACATACTGATAACAGTTAGTAAAAACCATGAATTAACGCTTTGACAAGTCTGCAGACAAGACGGCAGGCGAAAAGCTTTTAAAATGCGTGTTTTCTGAATCGGATTCATCAGGCTAAACTAACCTGTAGCTGCTCCGTACACACTCACAACAACATCATACAGACATAAATAAAGCAGCGACTGTATTCGCCATGACATAGACAGTCTGTGGTTTGTACATGTTTAACTTTTGTCCAGTTTCTGAACAGATATGAGGAGCTGTGAGATCTGAGTGTGAGCTAACGGCTGATGTGTTGGGACCATACCTTGTGGGACCATGGTTGGGACATATTTCGCTGTCGGGTGTTGACCAATCACGAAGCATCATTTCTTGACTGGCAGCAAAAACAACCAATCACAGCAGTGCTTCTCTGGCTGGCTCTGTCCAATCACAAACAAGAAGTGTTCTCCCTAAAGGAATACCCTTTCCGTCGAATGTGAAATGCTGTGGTGTTTTCTGAAATGCTGCGGCGTTCTCTGAAATGCTGTTGTGTTTTGTGAAATGCTGTAGTGTTTTGTGAAATGCTGCGGCGTTTTCTGAAATGCTGTGGTGTTTTGTGAAATGCTGTGGTGTTTTCTGAAATGCTGTGGTGTTTTCTGAAATGCTGTAGTGTTTTGTGAAATGCTGTGGTGTCTTGCACTTCAGGGCCACCGTAGGAAACAATGCAATACAGTTATTGGTATTTGTTTCAGTACACTTATTTATTTCAGACAGATCTTATACTGTTAGCTTCAGCATTACATTTATACATTTTTAAATCCACAGAAAAGGATTTAATGCAAAAGTTTACAAATCTTAAATGTTGACTTTAAATGAAATAAAATACATGGATATAGATAGAAAACATAGATTTCAGATGTATTATTTCCCATAAGCACAGACAAGTAGGCTATTTAACAAACATGAAGACTGAACACACCTGTTCTGCACGCGCACTAATCAGTTTTGTCTATTCCGTCACATTTCTAATAAACATAAAACAGTGATATCTGGAAAACACACAGATTTCCTTCCCAAAACGTCCCATTACAGCAACATAATCCTGCGGTTTTTGTGATTTTTGGCAAACCGATCAACAAATAAGTCAAGATTCAAAGCCTTTGACCTCCTTGACTCAATACTAAGCACACCCAGATTGCTCAGTCTCTCATCAGTGATGGTGGATCTGAGAAAAGTTTTGACCAGCTTCAATGTAGAAAAACTACACTCACAGGAAGTAGAACTGACTGGGATTGCGACTGCTATTTTGCAGAGTCTGAAGAGCTCAAAAACACTTCTTTATAAGGTTCAATGAACTGAACAAGCTCCACTGTACTATCAGGTCTCTGCATCCCAGTCTTTATTTTCCTATCTAAAATTCTGCTGAACTGATGTAGCTCATGCCCCAAGTCCTCAATATTTGCATCATATAACTGAGCAAATGAAAACAGAGCTGTCTCCTTCAGAAATGCATCACTTTTGGGGTTAAGAGCTTGGATGCTATTCATCATGTCACAGTTTGTGTTTGAAAACCGTCTATTAAGCTCATTGAGCATCTGATCAATGACAGGGTAGAAAAAGGCTGTACGAAACCCGTGTTTATCTTGTTCTGTCTCTCTCTGTCCAACAGTAGTCAGTACGAAGCTTTCAGCAAGTTTAGAGCTCAGACGTTTTTGTCGTTTTGCTGCTGGCTGTATTGCAGTATCACATTGCTCAGAAATGTTCAATACTTCATCCCACAAGTTATCAAAAAATGACTCCTGTCTGAAGTCATTCAATGTCTGAACTAAAGATTCAACTAAATCCACAGCCTTTGAAAGGTCAAGGGATGAAGACTGTAACATGTCAGAGAGAAATTTTGTTTCTGCAAACACTTTACGGAGTGTTACAAGATGCACAATGAATTCTAGATCCAACTGTGCCAGCAGACCACGTGCCTCAATAGATCTCTCACCATTGCGTTCTTGGGCTATGTCTTGCAGTACTCGCTTGAGCGCCGGTAATCTATCCATTATGTTACGGAGAGATATACATCTGCATGCCCATCTAGTGTCACTCAATCGCTGGAGTTCTCTTGGGGCACCTTCGTACATCTCTCTTTGGATATCTAGCCATTTGGGGTGGACATACGACCCAGATGTGAAGACGTATAGCTTTTCTAGTAAGGAGAAGAACTGCTCTGCTTCTGGGACAGCTTTGACTGTATCTACTAAAACTAGATTTAGACAGTGAGCATTGCAATGAACATAAAAAGCATATTTAGCTTGCTCTCTGATTCTAGCCTGGACCCCTGAGTGCTTACCGCTCATGACAGCCGCACCATCATATGCTTGGCCTACAAGGTTGTTTTTGTATTCCAGACCGTTACTTTCCAATATGTGAATTATTTTTTCAGTAAGCCCTGCTGCATCTAGCCTCTCTGCTGACTCAAAATGGAGAAAACTCTCCTGGATAGCACCATTGAAGTAGTACCTGACTACAAGAGAAATCTGTTCTTTTTTTCAAAAACATCTTTTGTTTCATCTGCCGTGATGCTAAAGACTTCACTGTTTTTCACTTCCTCTGTTATTTCAGATCGAACCAAGTCTGACATTTTGGAGTACTCAAGCCAGGGGTGAATCTTGTACCAGTCAGCCTTGAAACTCCTTCTCCGGTCGCCCATCCATGTCCTTGGAAACAATTTAGGGTGTGGTTGCATTGGTGGCTCCTCTTTGCACTTGCTGCTTTCTCCCTGTTATATTTGGTTAAGCCAGACAACAGGCTTTGGGATAAGATAAGGGCTTGCCCGGACTCAAATAATCTCGGCTGCCAACAATAAATATAATAATATTAATAAATAAATATAAATAAGCTATGAAGAAACAGAAAAATAATTGTAATAATGTGCATATATATTTATATATGTATCTATTTATTACACTTCTTTTTTGTTTTATAATAAAAAAGAGGGAAAAAATAAGTATATCTATATTATGAAGTAAATCATGTATAAATACAACTCCATATGAATACATAAAATGTAACTGACACTGTAATCCCCCTGTCCGCCGCACCCTTCATGTTATTGTCCTGTTCTATTTGTGATGTGTGTGAGCCATGTCCTCCGTATGTTTTTGTCCTTGAAAATGTTTAATAAAATATAAATGTTAAAAAAAATGAATTAGTATCACACACACTCATTTGATCTGTAACTAAGATTAAAGCAGGCACATTTGTTTTTCAAAATCACAAACCTGATGTTCCAGTACTTGTGGATCTATCCTCTATCTCACTCTCGATTTCATCCTCAGCCTCACTCTGTGACTCCCCATCTTTCTCTGCCTGCTCTGAACCTTCAATTTCCAGATCAGTCTCTCCTGAAAAGTCCTCCGGCTCTGTCTCTGTGGCAATCTGCACTTCCTGCTGTGTGTTACTGTCTGCCTCATCATTTTTTTTTTGGGGGGCGAAAAAGGACATAATGTCCTTTTTTCGCTTCATTTTGAAACTAGAGAGCAATTACAAAGGGGGAGGACAACAATTCAGCAACACAGAATATAAATGTATAACCGCTAGATATATTTCACAACTATATAGCTAGGGTGACCAGGGGGGTATACTGCGAAGCAGGATTTTCGCTTAGCCGGCTAAATTCAGGGAAAACTCCGGCTTTCCGGTCATCCGAAGCTGGTTCTCTTTTTAGCAGGCTAGATCTCCATGGTAATATATGCTAAGCAGCTAACCTGGTCGGGACCAGGTTAGGTTGCAGGCTAAGAGCTCAACTCAGTGAAAGCACCGCCTGCTGACCAATCAGAGCTCAGTGTGCGGAGTTTAAAGCGATCAAGTCATATTACAGGAGAAAGGAAATACAGAAAAACTGCCGTCGCAGGAAAGACGGCCGGCAAAAATCACCGACTGTGTGAACGTGAACATTAATAGAATATCACCTCCATCTTCAGAGCAATCTGACTATTATAACATTAGCGTTAAGAAAGCTTACTTAAATATCGGCCACAACATAAGTAACCGGATCAGAGTACATTAAGTACAGTCCGCGGCATATCACTTCATAATGTATCATATCTCCTGATCTGAGTCAGCTGAGCCGTATCTGGCCGTGCAACACTCACAGTGTCACATACTGTATGCAGAAGTATTATTTTAAGCAACACATAAGTTGACGAAACACTCGAGACAAATGTAATTGAAGTCAGATCGTGTTTTAGACGGGGCAGTGATATCATAAACCTGTTAATGTACGCATTCAAAACACTTTTTCTTTTGCCAGCTGTATTCACCTTGCAGGTGCAGCTCTGTGGCTTTTATCCTGGATCAAGTGTTTAAGTCATGGATGTTTAAAGTTTAACTTCTTCATTTTTGACTAGTATTAAAGTTCACTTTTCATTCAGGAAGTATGACGCTGCGCTGTCAGTATGCTTCTCCATGTTTGTGATTGGTCGAATGCTCCAAATACCACCCCTTTCATGTGAACGCGCACCTAACTAGATAGGACACGGCTGGCTTGAGCGATCCACTTGATAACCCGTGTCGTAGGACCGCTTAGCGACAGCACGTATGTTTTGGATTAGGCCAACCGGCTAACTCAAACATATCCAGGTTAGGTTGAACCAGGTTCGTAGTATAGGCCCCAGGTGTCCCGCTTAAAATAGAACGAAATGGCGGGATGGTGGTCTAAAATGGAGCCTGGGACAAAGAAAATGCAGCTCCAACAAAGCCTGGGAAGGTACTTATTATTGGGTAAAACCGGTGGATGGAGATTCCACCCAGAGCATGTTCTGGCTCGGTTTGCTGACGGCCGGCACCCCCCTTTATTATTTATTTATTTCAAACTGTTTGCTGTCGCTGATTACTTTGCACACTACATTAACTAACGTTAGTCAACAACAACACTAAGGGAACAATAACAACAACAATAACAACAATAAGGGAGGCGAGTCCCCACACGTGACTGTGTAGACAGATTTAGGTTCCACACACACACACACACACGCACGCACGCACGCACACACACGCACGCACGCACGCACGCACACACACACACACACGCACACAGGTAAGAACTTAAGCTTTTCACGATTTATATATAGCATTACAATCGACTAACAGTGTCATATATGTATGTCTTTGTTATGCAAAACTTACAGGGAAATAAAAAATGGTCTTATTCGAGCTGGTAACACAGTAGACGACGTTGCAGTGTATTATACTGTAGTACTGCTATAATTCTAGATTATATTATAAAAACAATTTTATATATAGGATTAGATTAACATTATCATATATTTTCGTCAAATTCAAGATAGTGCTTTTACAGTGCAATGTTATGGTCAAGCTTGTAAGATAGTAGAAGTTGTGTAACCTTACGTTTCGATTACATAATATTTTACCGCTGAATTTTAGCTTTGCTTTGAAATTGTACTAAAACTAAGTAAGGGGCCATTATTGCATTGATACTAAATTAATTTACTCAAATTAAATAAAAATGCAAGTGTTTTTTATTCTATTCTAAACAGGATACAGTTTTTGTTGTAGCTTGGGGAGGGACTTACAGTCACGGACTAGACAAAGGAAAATTAGTCAATATTTGTATTTGATTGCATTCTGAATTTGAAACCCAGTTTTAAATGACCTTGTCTTTTATTTGTCTTTATCTCCAAAAGAATGCCAGGACCAGGTTCCACTTCGAGGCAATGCTCAAGCTGCTGCATGTCACTGAATGTGGCATGCAAAACTTTCAAATTCTGCAAGGCGGTGCAGCCCCGCAAACTGCGCCTTAGCAAACGGATGGACAAGTTTGATACGAAAGCAAACACCTGGGTCCAGGCACAACAAAATAATAAAACTTAATCCCTCCTGAGGGATCAAGCTGCATTGGTGGTATGTGATGGACTTTTTTTTTTGTTGGCCTGCATGCATAATTAATAACAGCCCTGTACTTGTTCATTCTGGATTTGGAAAAAATATTTACATTTGATACAGAAATGTAATATCTGACCATATCTGATCATAATTACGTAATACAAATCTGCTGCTCAAAGCCCTAGGTAGAAATGGGCTTTGAGCTGGTGCACATTATGCAAATGTCATGACCTGCATGAACTGTGTGCCCCAAAATTTGTTTGACTATATGTGCATTCAAGTTCTCATTCATAACACTCCGTTCGATGTCTCACTATGGGATGCGCCTCATCGCGGAGCAAACAGAAGCATCAATCTCATTACGCCAATCCTGATTGGCCGGTGATTCTTGACGTCAACGTCAGGGGAAATCACCCCCTATAAGTAGCCTGCGCCACGACGCATGCGTCATTCAAACACCTCTTCTCGCTTCAGAGCACATCTCGAACGGTAGCCGGGCTAGCTTAACAGTCCACAGACTGAACCCAACTAATTTTCGGTCGACGGGCGTTAGCCGGCTACCCGATTCTCTCACAGAAGAATATTATAGTCAACCTCGCCGTTCTTCCTCTGGAGTAAGGTAAGGTTTTGACTTCAAGTTAGCAACACACCAGAGATGTTGGATGAGGTGTCGGTCTCGTGGAGAGACCGGCCCTTTAGCAACAAGGCCCCAATCCAGGGTGCCTCCTCCCTTGACTGTGACGGTATGGAGAGGCTCGGCCTGCTCCACATACCACCTATGGAACCGCTGGTGGCAGCCCACCTCCTACCGAGGATGGGCCCGTCACCGAGCAGGAACCCCACGCTGCCAGCAAAAACGGACCGATTCCAGTCGACCACGGGCCTACAGAGCCGCAGCGTTGTCCGCCAGGGCTCTGAACGTTTCCTCGATGCTAACCGCGTACCAAGGGGAGCTCTGTGAGGATCTGTCGAGCAATCCTGGACCGGCCACTCTGGACGAGATAGCCGCGGTCACATACATTTGTCTCCGTGTCCAACGCTGCGCCGTCCAGGCCACGGGCAAGGTAATGGGGATCATGGTGGTGCAGGAAAGAGCTAGATGGCTCAACCTCACCAACCTCCCAGACCGGGAAAAGGAAGATGTGCTAGACATGCCCATCGTTCCCGAGGGGATTTTCGGCTCCGCTCTCGCTTCCATGCAAAGGAAGTGCGAGTCGAAAAAGAAGGAAGACGAGGCTCTCCACCTTTGTCTCCCTCGAAGGGTCCAGCCACGGCTTTTGCAACGGCGGCCCTTCGCCCACGCTGCACCGCGCTCTGCTGGGTTCAAAGTACCGTGACAGCAGAGGGCGCAGCCCGCCCCGAGTCCCCAGCCCAGGCAGGAGACGAGGGCGAGTTGGTCTAGAAAATCTCCGGCTCCGGCTGTAGCCCAGGCACAGCCGAACCAGAATTTCGGCCAGCAGGCGAGGAAGAAGAAGCGAGCGGCCTGACAGCCCCTCCTTCTCCCCTCCGTGACGGAGCTGGAAGTTCCTTCCCCGGCTCTAAATGTGTCCCCGCCGCCTCGAGAGATGCCTCAACACCATCCTCAAGTCCGCACAAGACACATGTCACATCGTTATTGTCTGAATAAACCATTTTCCGCTGACGCATCCAGGCTTCGGCCAAGGGCGCAGCCTGAAAAAATGAAAAGAAAGACAATAAACAGTCCGTTAACCATAAATCCCCTTCTGAGAGCAGCTACGGCCTCTCTCAAAAGGCGGATAATAAACGTGTCTGTGAAGGCACCACCGCCACGCGCATGCGCAGTGCCGGTTGGGGCTTTAAGGGCACTACCGCCACGTGCGTACGCAGTGCCGGCTAGAGCTGTAAAGAACGGCCCGTCAATCCTTCCCCTTTCAAGAGCAGCTACGGCATCTCTCAAAGGACGGATTATTGACGGGTCCGTGAAGCCACCGCCATACACATGCGCAGTGCCGGCCAAGGCTTTAAGGGCACCACCGGCACGCGCAGGCGCAGTGCCGACTGGAGCCGTGAGGGCACCACCGGCACACACATGCGCAGTACCGGCTGGAGCTGAAAAGGCACCTCCGTCACGCACATGCGCAGTGCCGGTCGGAGCCATAAGAGTGACGTCCCAGCTGGCTCTAAGGAGCATACAGCAGGAGATACTCACGATGTCTGCCTGGGCTTCTCAAAACAGTTATAATTTATCTGTTTTCACAAACCCAGTGAGAGTCAACCCACATTCTGGAGAGAAGAGTTCTCTCTCTCCCAGAAAGAAGGGTTTTATCTATAAAGCCCACCGAGCGCAGTCAGATTACGGAGGAGAATGTCCTCGTAAAGCACCCACTCAACATGGGCCTCATAATAAAACTAAACCCCGAACGCCACGGCTTACGGAGAGTTTTGGTGATTATGAAATGCGTAGTGGCACTACACCCGACTTTTCCAGTGCGGGACGCGCCTACGGGTGCAGTCCTTTCACGGAAGGTGGTCACCACGGACGCAGGTCAGACGGGCTGACAGGGGACTTACGAAGGTTGCCCGGTGAGAGGTCTCTAGAACAGAGATTTCCAGCGGGCACGCGTAAATTACCCGGAGCTTTTAGCGGTGTTCCCCACCCAAAAATGCTTCCTGCCTTCTCTCAGAGGACTTCATGTCCCCGTGAGGATAGACAACACGATATCGTGTATGAACCGCCAGGGGAGATTGCGTTGTCTCCAGTCACCACTGGCACACAAACTGATCCCTTAGAGCGGCAGACGTCTCCTCTCTCTGAGAACGACACGAGTACCGGGTGTTATGCACCTAGGGACAGAATTACTGTCAAAAGGTGCATCCACTATGCAGACTGGACTTCTCATCCAAGGATCGAGAGTCCGCTGTGGGTGCGTTACGGCGGAGCCGCGTTAAATCTGTTCGCAAGGGGAGAAAATGCTCAATGACAGCTGTTCTCTTTAATGCACGATTTAAACGCACCGTTAGGCGGGGACGCACTCGTACACGATTGACCTCCGGGTCCTCTGTACACGTTCCCACCCCTGGTTCTGTTCCCCTTAACTCCGGCCAGAGTGAAAGAGCAACGCCACACACGTACTCTGATGTTTCCACCCTAGCCCGCAATATACGGGCTGGCGGTGATATATCAGCTGTTGTGCGGGCAGCCATGGCAGCCCCCACCACGCAGGGACAGATTGTCTCAGGCGGGGGGGGAGATCCTTCACCCACGCCCAGAGCGCGGGGCACTATGGGCCTGACCCGTGAGTGGTACAATCTGAATACAGTGGGACTCCCTCAGAAGGTGATAAACACTATTCAGAGTGCGAGAGCTTCCTCCACCAGGTCTCTTTACGACTGTAAGTGGAGGGTGTTTGAGGAGTGGTGCCTTCAAGAAGGGCACATCTCTTTTCAATGTCCTGTCGGGGTGATTTTATCATTCCTACAGGACTTGATCGATAAACACAGAGCTTTCTCTACGATCAAGGTGTACCTGGCTGCTATTGCTGCATGCCATGTGGGCTTTGAGGGTAAGACGGCTAGCCAACATCCTTTGGTCTGCCGTTTTATGAAGGGAGCGCGCAGGCTCCTCCCTGTCTCCAGGTCGCTGGTGCCCTTATGGGACCTGGCAGTGGTTTTAAATGGGCTCGAAATGACCCCATTTGAACCCCTGGAGGGAGCTGACATGACACATCTGTCACTCAAGACAGTGCTGTTACTGGCCCTGGCATCCGCCAAGCGGGTCAGTGATATCCATGCACTGTCTGTACATCCCTCATGCACTCAGTTCGCCCCAGGGCAAACGAAAGTGTTGTTGAAACCCAACCCTGCCTTTACACCAAAGGTGGTTGGTTCGTGTACCCCGATCAGTGTTGGGCAAGTTACTTCCAAAATGTAATATATTACATATTACTTATTACTCTCTTTTGAAAGTAATAAGTTACATTACAAAATTACTCTCTCTGAAATGTAATGAGTTACACTACTTTAGTTACTTTTCTAGTTACTTTCACCAAAATAACCGCAAAAGAATGGCTAGGTATTTTAAATGCTAAAATGTAGTTTAGTGCAGCTCATTATACATCCAATGAAGGGCAATGTGGTATAGCAGCATAACAACTGTGTAGGCCCTTAAGGCTACTAACAACTTGTATTACACGGCTTAGTTGAATACTCGATTCTGATTGTAAATTCTTAACATGTGACACGTTGTTAATAGAGTAGTACAGACCACTGTCAAGGACTATAATGAAGGTTGCTAAGGAGGATCAGGAAAGAGAAAGGAAAAGAGGTTAAAAGACGGAGCGCTGGACGTCAGATAAATCACCAGAAGAAGGCAGACATGAAGTAAACACTAACAGGACACGGAATGGGCTCTGTATTTTGTTTAGTATATGGCCGTGTGCAGGCCCGGCTCCAGAACAACATGACTCCGGGTGCATCTGAGGTTACAGGGGGCGCAGCAGTAGCAGGTTTACATGAGCAATAGTGGCCGGCAACAGCAATGAAAAATAGCATTGATGGTCCCGAACAGATTATGGCATTTGTTATGTTTTGAAACCAAGCAACTGAGAACATTTCAAGTGAGTTAAAAGTGCAATCCTGAAATATCTCATACAGTCCAAAGTGGACTGTGGCAAAGAAAAGCACGAAAGCTTCAAAACTGTACTGATAAAACAAATGAGAACATATTGTAAATCAAGGCAAATATTATTTGAACCAGCTCATGGTTTGAAATGGCAAACATTGAAAAGCAAAAGTATTATTAAAACCATGTAGCCTACTAAACATCACCTTGGTCCCATCATATACTCTGGGAAGAGAACATGTACTGTCCTTGAAAACTGGTATCACATCATCATGTGAGGTTGAATTTGTGACCTGGAGATCATTTCAGCTGCAACATTAGCTCGGTGAGAAGCTTGGGATATGAGATCTTTGTGTAGCCATTCGTGGTGAAGGCATCTGTGCTATTGTATGCATTATTTTTTACCCAACATTTCTACAGGCATGGCAGAATATGGCCCTATTTTCACATATTCTAGCCCTTGTCTATTTGTATACCACGAGCTGCAAAATGACCACCTAACCCCACTGTACAGGCGGGTACTTGTTTATATATACCTGGGCAGGCTCTGTTTTGCCGTGGTATCCTGGCTGGCACCCGCGGGCCGCAGAGGGGCGGCGTAGTTTCGGGCGATGAAGACTGCTGCTCCGGGGTTGAGGGCGGCGAGTCAGGCGGGAGTAAGCTAGTGTCCACAACGGAGGGTCACGTGATGTCCCCATCTGACCCGTTGCTACGGTCTGCAGTAGATGCAGTGTTGCTGGCGTTTAGTGATGGTTGCTTTAACAATTTTCGTATAAATGATTATCCACAGATGTGTGTCACTGCTGTGGAAGCACTTTGGAAATGATGCACGCGCAGCGGAGCAGGTCACGCGCACCTGACACAATTTGTTGTTAGTATTTTTCGCTCCGTTCTCTTTTTTGAATAGATCCCGGCGCGAGGCCTGAAGGGTAAACACCTGGTTTACTAATCTACTCGCACGTATGTCTGGTGTCGGAATGTCTCGCTATGTTAGTACATTGTTAAAAAACAAAACACCATTTAATTTCGGGTTAAAATGTGTTGTAACTG
Source organism: Pseudochaenichthys georgianus (assembly GCF_902827115.2). Classification (NCBI taxonomy): domain Eukaryota; kingdom Metazoa; phylum Chordata; class Actinopteri; order Perciformes; family Channichthyidae; genus Pseudochaenichthys; species Pseudochaenichthys georgianus. Next base: position 12,483,020 of record NC_047517.1, on the reverse strand, counting down.
CGTTACTGAGCATTGTAACGGGTAATATATTACCCACATTTCATTAGTAATGCGTTACATTACTTCGTTACAGCAAAAAGTAATATATTACTGTAACTCCGTTACTTTTGTAACGCGTTACACCCAACACTGACCCCGATTGACATTGAGGCATTTCCTCCGCAGCTGGTTTCCTCCGGGGAGCAGCAGCAGGATTGATTGTGTCCAGTCCGGGCTTTGCACACATATATGGACAGATCAAAGGAGCTTCGTCTTAATGACCAACTCTTCGTGTCCTGGGCTAAACCTCACAAGGGTAAGCCTGTTACTAAGCAACGACTATCCCACTGGATCGTGGAGGCGATTGCTTTGGCCTATACGAGTCAGAATCTGCAAGCACCTTTGGGTCTGCGGGCTCACTCGACTCGGGGCCTGGCTACATCCTGGGCTTTGTTCAAGGGTGTTTCCATCCAAGATATCTGTGCGGCGGCAAGCTGGTCTTCGCCACTCACTTTTGTCCGCTTTTACAGACTGGACGTCTCCGCTTCAAGCGTGGCCCGAGCAGTGCTGGGCACCTTGTTGAGTCGGGACTCCACCTGTTAAATTCTGGTTGATCGGTGATCTTCGAGATAAGCTCGCCTGGCAATACGGGAGCTACAATATCCCATAGTGAGACATCGAACGGAGTGTTATGAATGAGAACTATAGGTTACTTACGTAACCCCAGTCTCAGAGTAACATGAAGTGAGATGTCTCACCAGACGGCCCTCCTTGCTATGGTGAAGCGAGAAGAGGTGCTTATTTTGAATGACGCATGCGTCGTGGCGCAGGCTACTTATAGGGGGTGATTTCCCCTGACGTTGACGTCAAGAATCACCGGCCAATCAGGATTGGCGTAATGAGATTGATGCTTCTGTTTGCTCCGCGATGAGGCGCATCCCATAGTGAGACATCTCACTTCATGTTACTCTGAGACTGGGGTTACGTAAGTAACCTATAGTTTTAAAGCACTGTGTCAGAACACAGCTAAATGCATTTGCACTATTTAATCATTTATCCAATTCAACTTACATTCGAAATAGACATTTTCATCAGTGTGTCTGCTCCCTGTCAATACAACTACTGTAGACACAGGGATAAGTTATGTTTATTTAATCTTGGCGAATCATCGCTGAATTTGATTCAATGTAATTGAAAGGTACACTGTGTAATAGTGAGGTTTCTAAATTGCAACCAACTGAGGACCTCTCCCTTTATAAGCGTGTACAAAAACCTACAGTGGCCATCCATTGCCATAACAACATGAAAGGCCTTCTCTAGAGCCAGTGTTTTTTTTCTTCCGATTGAAGTACTGTAGTAACACGGCAAAGAGAAGAGAGTGAAATAGACCGGCTCGCTATGTATATATGAAGGGCTTATTCTAAGCTAATCACAACAAAAAATAGTTATTGGTGATTATACACATTAATGGAAACCTAATTATGAATACCATAATCAATTATATCTTATAGAACCCCTATAAATACTCCACAGTGTACTTTAGAGATAGAGATATTATCTCAACATTGTGATTGAGCCTGTGCGCAAATGCAGAACATATAGTATACTTGTAAGGCATCCAAGTGAATACTCACCTTCTAGTAGTACAATTACCCCAAGCCAGCGCCATATAGATAGAAGAGTTACGACACCGGAAGTCCAAAAACGGTTATCGTCACGTGGTTCATGTAGAAGAGGATCGTTCCCCGGAAGTTCATGGCGGGCAATGTGAATGCATTGATAACAGGAGATAGAACTACGATTTTTGTTAATTATTAGTGAATAAAGGTTTTGATTTGCAATATTTATACAACAAATCGATATGTGTATGTATTTACATCAATATGTTTTAAAAAATAAAATCGAATTTGCTAATATTAAGTGATAATATTAGGATTAGTGTGAACAACTAGTTTACATGTTACTAACAGTGCCTTGGTTAAAGAGCCTGTTGCTATTTATTTATAGCTTTGAATTCTTTCAAACCAATATTATCTTCTTAAACTTGTATGGTAGTCAGGAGCATCACTTTCTAATGTTTATTGATACATTTAGAGGGAGGGGATCTAAAGTAATGCTTTAAAATTCAGATTGGATTCATTTCTACCATTTTCTTAAATTCATGGTAGTTTCAGTAATCCCCTGGTAATTGAGGACACAAGTTATCTAAATGACTAATGTCATCTTTATGGCTTTCAGAAAGGACAGGAGACCGACAGGTGACTATCAAAGGACTAGCAGCAGCAGCAGCAGGACTAGCAGGACTAGCAGCATATGATGATGATGTTAAATGTGTTGTTTTAGGAACATCCATTACAAATACATGGAATTCAATAAACATTGAACAGCATATCATGCAGTTTGTCGGTGCCTTTTCCTCCGTGTTGTCCTGGTTTGCTGTGCTGCCTCCTAGTCTCCACCATGGTTTGCTGTGCTGCCTGGGGATGCTCAAATTGCTCAGAGAAAGGAGTACGAATGTACGGCTTCCCCACTGACACAGAGCGGAGGAAAAAATGGCTGGCTCAAGTCAGCAGGAGCAATTTCACGACCAACAGCAACAACATATGTGATGTAATTATATACAAACACTGCATTTGCACTTTTTCACAAAACGAAAACCACACCATTGGGAAAGCTTAATGTTTTGTTTAATACAAAAAAACAGGGAAAGGCTTGAAAAACACTGAGAGTTGAGACTCAGGGTGCAGGGTGAGGGTCTCAGTGCAGGTATTCAGGCTCCATTGAATCCCCCTCTGGTTCTTGTGCTGAGAGAGGGAGTAACAGACAGGAGAAAGGGTTATACACACCTATATAGCACACCTATTGCCTTGGGGAGATAAGGTGTTTACTTATATAAAACAGTAGTATTAAACGTACCTTGTGTTTTCACTCTCACTTAAGTCCCTCTCCCTTTGCTATCAATCCAGAATCAGCTGAGCTGCAACATTATACAGACAGGTAATAATCAACAGAATCACAAGGACACAATATGGCTCTGCTAAAAACACTCACTCGTACACGCACCAAAGTTATATTTATCTAATATTTAACTCCCTCCACCCCGCATACAATCCCGTTTAGAAGCCCCTCTTCTCTAATTCAACATGTTGGACGAAATGACATTAAGAGAACGGAATTTACAATTAAAAGGCTGTTCAACGTGTGTTGCTAACTTGCTTCGGTATGCTAGCTTAATCTGTTATCTGTAAACGTTCCTTAAATCTACTAATTTAGGGATAATCCACTGACATCCTTTAATACACATGTTCATTTGAATCAGATGTGATAATATCCGCAATATAAATCTTTAAACTTCTTCTTACCTTTAAAAGTCCGTCACGAACGGTCTATTATGCTGCAACTCCACAGCTCTGCCAGCCTTGGCGCTAACTTCCGGGGAACGATTGAGAGGCTCCACGATCCGCCATTGCTGTAAAAAAGTGGTCCATTGGAGTGAACGGAGATGTCGTAACTCTTCTATTAAATAGCTCTGCCCCAAGCACAAGACTAAAAAAAATACTGCAGGTGATAAAAAAATTGCGACGTTTATGTTGTAGAATGGCTCTAAACTTAATCCCACTTAGAATCTATGGCACTGTTCATAAACCACAGTGCTGCTCCACAAACCTAGATGATATACAGTGTAAATTCCGCCAAGAGAAATGCAATGCAGAATAATGTTCAAAGATTCTACTTGCTGATCGCAACAATCTTAAGACTGTTAATGCATGCATACATTTTTTTTCTTTGTTATTGCATAGGGGTTTAATATTTGTGCAAGCAGTATATTAGATTTATGTTTAACAACTGGTTTTGCCTTTGTAAATAACCAGGGCATAATTGTTCTGAAATAATGTATATTTTGGTTTGTTGGAAGCTGGAAAAATGTCAGGCCCTTGGAGCCAGAGGCGTCTTGTTCCTAGCCCGGCCTGGAATAAAGAAGGACTGGACCTGCGAAGTAATGATGCCAAGGTGCAATGTCTCCACCTGCCTCCGAACGAATGGAGGTGTTATTTGAATTTGTTGCGAAAGGTATTGTTGTCTGTTAAAGTGAATAAAGAAATTAAGTAGGTGGTACTGTAACTTACATTTTTGTAGAATTAACCAATAATGTCATTGGAAATTAAATTAGACACTGAGATGTCGTTTTCTTAATACAGTTTAGGAGGAGCCCATAGGGGTAATTGACAGCAATTAACTTACACCTCTTCCTTAAATCAAGCATTCAAATGGGAGAACTAGTGAATTACATGATGTTGTTGATGCTATCCAAAGCTTATTTTCTTTAATCTAGGTTGGAGTCATACAGAGCCTCCGAAACCCCACAGCCTCCTGCGGAAAACTCGCCAGCCACATCAAGTAATTGCAGAAGTCTATTGTACCACTCTTTTTTATTGTTTTCTGACTATATTCGTTATATGAGGATTTTATAAACAGCCAGGAGCTGACCATTCAAAATTACATTTGTTGAACTGCTTAATGAGACAAATAACGCCTAAGAACTTAATGTCATTACTTTTATTAGCACTTATGAGGACATTCCTATTGGTGCGGTTAGAGACCAATGTGTCCTTTTTCTGTGGTAAAATTATGTTTGCATGGTGCATTGAGTGGTTGTACTTGATGCAATATAAACTTGTGTTATTTTTGTAAGCTTCAAAGTCATTGTCACTTTTAACAGCAACTTGTATGTCTTACAAATTGTAACCTTTTCTTTTTCAGAAGTTGCCATTGCCACCGCAGACACCCCCACCGAGTCCTCTGGTAGGTAGCACAGCATAGTTCATCGCAAATTCCAGTAAAATAGGAGGTTCTGTACATTGAAGAAGGTGGCATGTCCATTCTACTCTTTCTACTTCTATGTAGGAAACCTATCCGAGGAGATGTACACCCTGACACTCATCCCTGTCCCAGCTGTAAGCACCTATTCACTCCCTTCACCATCGGCTGCATCCCAGCCAGGGAAGAGGAAGAAGGGTTAGTGTTTTGTTTGTGTGATTTATTACATTTTAAATAATGAGTGTTGAGTGTTATTTGCCCTCTGGCATCATGGTTTATAATAATAACACTTGTCATTTAAATGCACCTTTCAAGGAACCCAAGGTCATTTTACATATACAACAGAAGTACAACACAATTCACAGATATCTTAGGGAAACCGTCTTTCCATAAATAGGGTGTGATTTGTCATAAAGTCACAGCTGGACGCTAACAAAAAATATTATGAAAGTTATTTAAGTTACATAATACATTTTGACATACTCCATATTTGAAGTCAGTAGATCAGGAACATGAAGGGCAAAAATCATCTATAGCCCACAGAGGTTGTGATGCTATCTATGCCCCAGTCTCTACCGTCACTTACATTTAACTTTCTTACATCTGTCACAGGTTTGCCCACAGAGCGCTCCTCCTCTCCAAGACTTGCTACCTCTGTATCAAATGGGTGTAGCAGTACCACAGGTGAAGGGATGAAGAAGAGGAATAAGGGTATGTTTTGTTTTTGTTGTACATCTGTCACGATTCTCATGTTATGTCACGTTTGTAGTTTTGTCTGTGTTGGTGTTTTTCTTGTCTTTGGGTTTTATTGTGTAAAGTGTTCACCCCCGTTTCCTGCCTGTCTGCTTTCTGTCTGTTTCCCTCCCTGATTACCCGATTGTGTTCACCTGTTGTCCTTGTGTTTCTCCTCCCCTGCCCAGCTGTGTCTTGTTCTGTGATTACCCTTCTGTGTATTTAGTCTAGTCTTCCCCTGTGTTCCATGTCGGTTCATTGTTTCCCCTCCATGTCATTCCACGGTCTGTGTTCCTTGTGCTGCTCGTTGGTGTTGGATATTTTGGATTCTGCCTTGTTTTGCTACAGCTTTCATTTATTTAATAAAGCTCGCTTTTCGTTATTCTGCATTTGAGTCCTACCTGCTTCACCCATTCGTAACAACATCCTACTGAACAAATAAATAGCTGTATTCTCCCATTCACGCGCAAGTCCTTTTGCACGCCACAAGTTACGCACATTTCAGACAAGATATCAGATCCAGGTTTCCATAATCCTTATCTTTTTAATAACCATAAAAAACCATAAAGGTTTGCACAATGACTTGTCTTTATTTATAAGGTGGTTAGAAATTATGTTTCATGTAATAAAACAAAAAGGAAGTTGGACACAAATAGGCCACATTGCAGATTAGCTAATGTTCTCTTCCTATATGAAAGTCATTAATCAAATATTCGTCTAGAGGATGTCTAAACCTTTTCTTCATTTGTTAATAACTTCTTATTTGCACCATTTCAGGCTGCAGAAAATGCTCAAGGCAGCAGATATTCAACTACAACGGAATTAAAGACAGAAGGGTAGAGAAGGTAAGATGTTGAAACTGACAGAGCATGATGCAGCAATGTATTTACCCGTGGTCGCTGGCTAACACTTGTTTTTGCCTGTCTGTGTCTGTTTGTGTGTGCCTGTGTGTAGGGAAGAGAAGAGGTAATGGTCTGCTGGCTGCCTTGCGCGTCATGGTGAGAACACAGCTCTTTGGTTAGCTTTTTTTAGACGTTTAGATGTGCGTTATAAATAAATGTATTACTTCATAACTAGTTTACTATCAGGCTTCTACAAAACTGACCCGAAGTAATTTGTTGTTTTATGATAACCCATGCATATGAAATTATCTTGTGGCACATGCAATGATCTTATGGTTGTTTTTATTCATTGTGTTTTTCAGTGGGAGAGAATGGGAAGACACCTGGGAGCCTGCCAGTCAATTCAGTGTCATTTGTGTGTGTGTGTGTGTGTGTGTGTGTGTGTGTGTGTGTGTGTGTGTGTGTGTGTGTGTGTGTGTGTGTGTGTGTGTGTGTGTGTGTGTGTGTGTGTGTGTGTGTGTGTGTGTGTGTGTGTGTGTGTGTGTGTGTGTGTGTGTGTGTGTGTGTGTGTGTGTGTGTGTGTGTGTGTGTGTGTGAAAATACCGATTTGTTTATTTGCTTTATTAAAACATTTCCCTTTTTACAACATGGAGTCAAATGCTTCAATATTGTGTCATGAGACACTACTACACCACATTTCAAATAGATATAACCCATGAAAAAATATTATAAATATTTAGGGATTGAGATTGTGAAATCTAACAAGTACCTTTGTGTTAATCTGAACAATAAACTGGACTGGTCGGATCACTGCTGCTATCTACAAGAAGAGACAGAGCAGACTGTATCTGCTGAGGAGACAGGTATTTTGGAGTGCAGGGGGCACTACTTCAGACCTTCCATGACTCTGTGATGGCATAAGCAATCTTTTATGGTCTGGTCTGCTGGGGCTGCAACATCTCGGCTGCTGTCAGGAAAGTTACATGTAGTTTGGTAACAGCACCAGAATGGACAGGGTGTGCAGACACAGGAGAGCCGAGTCAAGGGTCTTTACCCTTTGCTTTAATTGTATTTATATTGACCCGAATGGTCTACAGATTGAACGGGACTTTAGTGGCACTAGATCTAGGAGTAGGCAATGTCATTTTTTCACCTAGTTATATCCCATAAGTGTGCATTTTACTGAGATTAAGGAGGTAAAACGATATTCCCTAGTCCTTGATAAACCAATCTGACAACATGAGAATTTCTGTTCCAGTTTGTTCTTAATGGCAACATGACCGCAACACATGCTCTTTGTACCAAAAGGACAACAATGTAGATCTGAAATACACACCTACTTATAACAACAAAACAGTTCGACTTCCTAGCTGACAAAACTCCAACAAAGCAAACACAAAATGTGGTCATTCATCCTCCTGTTGTGTTCGATTTACTACTTTCATCAATCAAAACTTTTTTGTTTTACATTGGATTGCATTAAGGTTTATGATCTCCTTCACAGTAGACATTTGAACATGTACAACTGCTGATCAGCACTTTCATTGAATTTTTGATGATTTAGTCAACTTTTTAACACCAATGACCGCTATAAAGAAATTGAATTAGTAACCATCCGGATCAGATACAACACACACACACGCACGCACGCGCGCGCACGCACACACACACACACACACACACACACACACACACACACACACACACACACACACACACACACACACACACACACACACACACACACACACACACACACACACACACACACACACACACTAGATGTGTTTCCCCCCCTTATGTGCCCATCCCCCCATGTGAATCACACCTGGCACACACAAACACATACACACAGAAGTATTCTCTCCGCTATGTTTGACAAACCCCCGTGACGAGTCCTCAAGCTCTGTGATTGGATGTTTGAGTGGCAGTGCGCCGTGGGTTACGCCGAGCGTCGAACAGCACTTTTAAATGGGATGGAACCACGGCAGACTATTCAAAACTGGATTCGGATGAGTCCACCCCGTCCCCCACCCCGTCCCCAGAACTACACATGCTGGCTATTGTGTGTTTCGCAACATGTTCAATGGCACGTCTCTACTGGGAATTGTAGTTTTAAAAGACGTTTTAAGAACATAATAGGAAGTTGCCAGTATTAAAACTGTGTACATCCCTGGAGGTTTAGGGGATAGGAACACTCAAATGTAAAACATATAATTAACAAATGGGTGAAAATGGCTTGTGTCCATAATGGGCAGCATTAATATATACTCACATGACAGCTAAGGTCAGAAGAGCTTTATTTAACAGCTGGTCTTATGTCTCTGTGACCCCTCCTGTTGTTAATTTATAAGCCTGAAACATGCACTTGTCAAGGTTCAGAGGCTAATTTTGCAAATATGGCAGTAGCCATCGATCATCTTAAGATAAGATATACTTTATTGATCCAAAGTTGGAAACATTTGCGTTACATCAGCATGTGTAACAGTTGTAAATATGCAGTGGTGTTTATTTGTAAATCATTTAGTATAATCACACAAATTCTGTGTTTTATATTTAATAATTCTGTGTTCTTTATTTATTGAATGTTCAATACTTGACAAGGTCGGTACGGTGGCCCTGAAGTGCAAAACACCACAGCATTTCACAAAACACCACAGCATTTCACAAAACACCGCAGCATTTCAGAAAACACCACAGCATTTCAGAAAACGCCGCAGCATTTCAGAAAACGCCGCAGCATTTCAGAAAACACCACAGCATTTCAGAAAACGCCACAGCGTTTCACAAAACACTACAGCATTTCACATTGGACGGAAAGGGTATTCCTTTAGGGAGAACACTTCTTGTTTGTGATTGGACAGAGCCAGCCAGAGAAGCACTGCTGTGATTGGTTGTTTTTGCTGCCAGTCAAGAAATGACGCTTCGTGATTGGTCAACACCCGACAGCGAAATATGTCCCAACCATGGTCCCACAACGTATGGTCCCAACACATCAGCCGTTAGCACACACTCAGATCTCACAGCTCCTCATATCTGTTCAGAAACTGGACAAAAGTTAAACATGTACAAACCACAGATAGTCTATGTCATGGCGAATACAGTCGCTGCTTTATTTATGTCTGTCTGATGTTGTTGTGTGGACGGAGCAGCTACAGGTTAGTTTAGCCTGATGAATCCGATTCAGAAAACACGCATTTTAAAAGCTTTTCGCCTGCCGTCTTGTTTGCAGACTTGTCAAAGCGTTAATTCATGGTTTTTACTAACTGCTATCAGTATGTAGTTACTTCGGCATCACTTTGAAACGTGTATTACAATTAAATCACGGTCAAATATGTTCATTTTGTTGTAGGATTTACATGGAGATACGCCCCGTCCCCTCTCCAGCGCCTCTTGTTTGAATGACAGCATTGACAGGAGCAAACACAGCTGACAGCCGCGGTGAAACTCGAGCGATTAGAGCGATGCGAATATTGGGTGGTCTACCATAGTATTTACATGGAGATAAGCCCCTTAAAAACCATGAGTTAATAAAGCATTAATTCTGTATTTACTCCTGTCATTCAAACAAGACGCTGGAGAGGGGGCGGGCGGGACTCCATGTAAATCCTATCGGAATCGGATCCATCAGGCTAAACTAACCTGTAGCTGCTCCGTCCACGCTCACAACAACGTCATACAGACATAAATAAAGCAGCGACTGTATTCACCGTGACATAGACAGTCTGTGGTTTGTACATGTTTAACTTTTGTCCAGTTTCTGAACAGATATGTGGAGCTGTGAGCTCTGAGTGTGTGCTAACAGCTGAGCTAACGGCTGATGTGTTGGGCTAATCACAAGCGTCATATCTTGACTGGCAGCAAAAACAACCAATCACAGCAGTGCTTCTCTGTCTGGCTCTGTCCAATCACAAACAAGAAGTGTTCTCCCTAAAGGAATACCCTTTCCGTCCAATGTGAAATGCTGTGGTGTTTTCTGAAATGCTGTGGTGTTTTGTGAAATGCTGTAGTGTTTTGTGAAATGCTGTAGTGTTTTGTGAAATGCTGTAGTGTTTTGTGAAATGCTGTGGTGTTTTCTGAAATGCTGTGGTGTTTTGTGAAATGCTGTAGTGTTTTCTGAAATGCTGTAGTCTTTTGTGAAATGCTGTGGCGTTTTCTGTAATGCTGTGGTGTTTTGTGAAATGCTGTAGTGTTTTGTGAAATGCTGTGGCGTTTTCTGAAATGCTGTGGTGTTTTCTGAAATGCTGTAGTGTTTTGTGAAATGCTGTGGTGTTTTCTGAAATGCTGTGGTGTCTTGCACTTCAGGGCCACCGTAGGTCGGAGATGAAAAACTTTGGTCGCAGGTTCCTCAACAGTGCATTACAAGACATCTATCAATATGTGTGTACCTCCACCATTAAACTGTCCTATTCTGCACATTTCTTATACTATCTACATACATCTTATAAGAGTATAATACATATGTATAATATCAGTTAAAATAAGTGCTTACACATACAGTAGTTAACATTGCAGGAAAGCAATATATTAGTACTTAGTCAGGCTTAATATTCATACCCCCAAAGCTTTTTTCTTATTCAAAAGAAGACCTTAACCTAAAGTGTTCTTTAATGTTTAAATAAAGCTTTATTAGTGTGTCTGTCTGTGTCTCCTATTAATATCTAATAATACAAATAATACAATTCAATAACGTGATTTAACCACTAGATGTCCCTTTCTATCAGCTGTGCACCGTTATGGTGTAAATACAGCCTATCTACCAATTGGATCAAATATAAAAGTCAGCCGAATTAGTGTTGATACTGCAAGGAGACTTATATTGTGAAGAGAAATTGAAGATGTTGTTTAATTGCTGATATATTTATGATCCACGTCACATATTCAGTTTTGGCAGCAGTTATTCCTGTTTGTCTACTCTAGAAGTATTCTCATCAGGGCTCTATAAATAGAGAACTACAGCAGATATGTAATATTTAATGCAGCCGAACTGTGTATTACAATGCCATTATGTGATGACCTCCAAAGACAAAAGCAAGCACACTCGGAATAAAGTATCATTATTAATTTTTTATTAAATGTTTTCGGATTTCACATCAACAGGAAGTCCGGTTAACTAAAACGTCCGTGCGGAACAATACCCCAACCCATAGATCCGTGGGTGAATAATGTCAATCACCCATAGCAATCACCACATTACACACATTCCTTCACATTTTAATTTACATTAAAGTATTTCGTGAGACCTTCTAAAATGTTTTTAAATATCCATCTTCTCCCGCTTATCCGTGGTCGGGTCGCGGGGGTAGCAGTTCCAGCAGAGAGCCCCAAACTTTCTTTTCCCTGGCGACATCAACCAGCTCTGACTGGGGGATCCCAAGGCGCTCCCAGGCCAGCGAAGAGATATAATCCCTCCACCTGGTCCTAGGTCTACCCCTTGGTCTCTTCCCAGCTGGACGTGCCTGGAACACCTCCCTAGGGAGGCGCCCAGGTGGCATCCTAACTAGGTGCCCGAACCACCTCAACTGGCTTCTTTCTACGCGAAGGAGGAGCGGCTCAACTCCGAGTCCCTCCCTGATGACCGAACTTCTCACCTTATCTCTAAGGGAGACACCAGCCACCCGGCGGAGGAAACCCATCTCGGCCGCTTGTATCCGCAATCTCGTTCTTTCGGTCATGACCCATCCTTCATGACCATAGGTGAGGGTAGGAACGAAAATGGCCCGGTAGACAGAGAGCTTTGCCTTCTGGCTCAGCTCCCTTTTCGTCACAACGGTGCGGTAAAGCGACTGCAATACCGCTCCCGCTGCTCCGATTCTCCGGCCCATCTCACGCTCCATTGTTCCCTCACTCGAGAACAAGACCCCGAGATACTTGAACTCCTTCACTTGGGGTAAGGACTCATTCCCTACTTGGAGTGGACAGTCCATCGGTTTCCTGCTGAGAACCATGGCCTCAGATTTGGAGGTGCTGATCCTCATCCCAGCCGCTTCACACTCAGTTGCGAACCGATCCAGTTTTTAAATATAATTATATATAATATAATTAATATGTTAGCTTATTCTGTGGTATGCATCCGTTTTTGTTTAGATGCTATGCCACTTTAGCTGTAACAAGCAGAAATGTCCCCGCTGTGGGAAAAATAAAGGATTTCTGATTCTGATATGAGCCAGTTGAGGTGTTGCACAGGGTGTCGGAACTTGGACACACTTGTATGTTTTCTTATATGTAGCTGAATGCTGTTGTAATGGTACACTCAGAGGGTGTGACGAACATTGAGACTCCTGTGACAAGCTGGTTGATGGAAAATGAGTTTATTTTAATACAATTAGTTATGAGAAACATTAATAAGACAAGATATGAGCCAGTTGAGATGTTGCACATGGGTGTCAGAACTTGGACACAGCTTACATTGCCTCTTATATGTAGACGAATGCTGTTGTAATGGTACATTCCTAGTGTGAGAAACATGACAATAAATGTATTTTGTGAACTTGTATACCTGTTTTACTTTAAAGGTGACATTACATTACATTACATTGCATTTAGCTGACGCTTTTATCCAAAGCGACTTACAATAAGTACATTCGACCAGGAAGACACAACCTTGAAGAAAACAGAATCATATAAGTACATCAGGTTTCATATAGCCAAGCATTTCAAGTGCTACTCAACTGGCTATAGATAAGCCAGTCCTTTATTAGTATATAAGTGCTCTGTTAACAGTTCTTTGTTAGTAATTCTATCGCTCGAGGTGGAGTCGAAAGAGATGAGTTTTCAGTCTGCGCCGGAAGATGTGCAGGCTTTCTGCTGTCCTGATGTCAATGGGGAGCTCATTCCACCATTTTGGAGCCAGGATAGCAAACCCACGTGTTTTTGCTGATGGGAACTTGGGTCCCCCTCGCAGCGAGGGTGCAGCGAGTCGTTTGGCTGATGCAGAGCGTAGTGCACGCGCTGGGGTGTACAGTTTAACCATGTCCTGGATGTAGGAAGGGCCAGATCCATTCGCAGCATGGTATGCAAGTACCATTGTCTTGAAGTGGATTCTAGCAGTTACCGGAAGCCAGTGAAGGGAGCGGAGGAGCGGAGTGGTGTGGGAAAATTTAGGAAGGTTGAAGACCAGACGAGCCGCTGCATTCTGGATGAGCTGCAGAGGTCGGATGGCACATGCAGGTAGACCAGCCAGGAGGGAGTTTTTTTTTTTTTAGATTTTTTTTTTTATATACTTTATTAATCCCCGTGGGGAAATTGTTGAGTTGCAGTAGTCTAGGCGTGAGATGACGAGAGCCTGGACCAGAAGCTGCGTCGCTTTCTGGGTCAGCTGGGGACGTATCTTCCTGATGTTGTAAAGCGTGTATCTGCAGCAACGGGTTGTAGCAGCGATGTTTGCAGTGAAGGACAGGTTGTTATCTAGGATCACACCCAGATTCCTTGCAGTCTGGGTCGGGGAAACAACAGAGGTGCCGATGTTGATAGTCAGGTCAAGAGTGGGACAATCTTTTCCCGGAAGGAAAAGCAGTTCGGTCTTGTCAAGGTTCAGCTTGAGGTGATGAGCGGACATCCACTGAGAGATGTCAGCTAGACAAGCAGAGATGCGTGCGACGACCTGGGTCTCTGAGCGGGGAAAGGACAGAATTAATTGGGTGTCGTCAGCGTAGCAGTGGTATGAAAAACCATGCGGGCTAATGACAGATCCGAGCGAGTTTGTGTATAGGGAGAAGAGGAGGGGACCAAGAACAGAGCCCTGAGGGACCCCTGTAGTTAATTGACAAGGGTCGGACTTGGACCCTCTCCAAGTTACCCTGAAGGTACGGTCTTTGAGGTATGAGGTGAGGTGACATGTCATGCTTTTCCGGTTATTGCCCGTCCCCTTGTGTGTTATGAAGGTTTTTATGCATGTAAACGGTGTGCAGAGTCAAAACCCTCAAAGTACACCATGTAGGGAGTAAAACTCTAAAACAGAAAATACCTCCCCAAAACGCCTCGTTGGAGATACGTCACTGTCCATTTGATTCTTCCGGGGACATCATGATGTCATGTCGTTCCCGGAACGAAATGTACCAATCCGTGGAGCCGTTACATTACGTCCGCGGAGCCGTTATGTTAAGCCCCCGCTGATTGGTCCAAATTGACCAATCCATGGACTTCCTCACACACTGCATGCAGCTCTGCTGATTTCTCCTCCCTGGCTGCAGGCTGATAACAGACAGTTGGGATCGCGGCGAAATTCTCTCTGCAGACCCATTCTCACAGCGTTTATCAACCTTTTTCTTACTCAATATCAAGCCACACTTATTGTTTTTACTTCGGCTGTGACTTTGTGTGTGCTCAGGGCGAGTTTGGCTGTGTTTCGCTGTGTATCGCTAAACAAGGAAATCACACCTCCACGGAGCTTAGCGCGATTCACAACGTCCCGATTGGTCCCGACCAATCGGAGCACACTGGGCTCACAGGGAGGGGGGGGCAAGAGCTGCAACGAGCCGTTTAGTGGAGAGAGTGAATACACATACTTTACAGAGATGCTGTATGCGAAACCAATGTGAGTTTGGAAAATTGCACAGTATAAATCTATTCTAGTAGACCACAACAATGGAATTATGATCAGTGGAAATGGCCATGACATGTGACCTTTAAGAAAGCCAGGCGAATACCTGTCGGACTATGGGTATTGGATAACATCTGTCCAGTTGGACGGAAGTGGGCTAAAATAGCATTTATTTAATCAGATAACAGATATGTGAACATCAACAAAGAAATTAGTGAGTTGACACGTAAACCATGGTTTGTGAACTTCAATTCATATTTTGTGTGTTTTTTTGCGCATATGTATCCCAGTTCACAAAGGGTACACAACACACAAGTTCCAGGCCAATCGTTACAGAGTTTTCAACACAGAAGTGATTTAGCCAATCAGAATGCAGATCCTGCAGCACCGGAGGCAGGCTTTACTGCACTCGCAATGTGACAGTGAAGGGAGAGTTCTGCTTCTGAAGATAATAACTCAGATAAAACCGTAATAACTCAATATAATGTTTTCAACCCTAAACGGCAACACTTTGTAGTTGTAGGTAGGTGTGTGTGTGAGTGTGAGAGAGGGCCTGCTCACGGAAAGCTGGTTGCTGACACAGAAGGACTCCCGAATAGGTGAATTGTGGTAAAGAAATAAAAAATAGAGAAAGTGCATCTCTGTCAGTAGAGCTTCTGTCAGTCAGAGGGTTAGGTAAAGGTTGAGATAGTTATCATGTGAGGAGAATTAACTAAAATACAATACATAGCAATGTTTGAACCAACCTTAGTCATGGGTTTGTTTTAAATACAAACGTTTACATATTCCTCACAAGCCACATTTTTGAGGATTGTTCAAGGCAATTCATTCCAGAATGTTCACTTAGTTCAAAAAAGCAACATGCATAGTAAGATAACAACTTTTTTTCACATTATTTGAAGTGAGAGGTTGTGTATGAGAGTGCACACAATGTTATTGGTTGACGATAACTGGCCTCTGGTCTTAATACTGGTAGGAGAGGTTAAGTACATTTCAGTCAATATCATGGTGTGTGACATTAACAAGAATTCTGACTGAGCAGAGGTATGTGTGTCTGTGTGAGGGAGGGTGTGTCCGAGTGTGTGGGTCAATTATTGTAAATGTTTAGATGTTCATGTTCTATGTGTGAGAGAGAGTGGCACACAGAGGAAGAGACTGAGGGAGCACACAGAAGGGAGAGAGAGAGGTGGGGGGGACATACACCCAGCATGTGTGCCTATGTGTACAGTATGATGTGGCTCTTTGCAGTAACGCAGGGAAATTATTGGCTCTCAACCTCTAACTGGTTGGCCACCCCTGCTGTACACCCTAGTGTCCTTCAGGGTAGGGTGGGGGAGAGAGGCGCTGTGCTCCAGCGTCCTTTCCTCAAGTAGGGGGTAGGGTGGGGGAGAGAGGTGCTGTACCCCAGCGTCCTTTCCTCAAGTAGGGGGTAGGGTGGGGGAGAGAGGCGCTGTGCCCCAGCGTCCTTTCCTCAAGGAGGGGGTAGGGTGGGGGAGAGAGGCGCTGTGCCCCAGCGTCCTTTCCTCAAGGAGGGGGTAGGGTGGGGGAGAGAGGCGCTGTGCCCCAGCGTCCTTTCCTCAAGGTGGGGGTAGGGTGTGTGTGATGTCCTCATCAGGGTCTTCCTCACTGTCATCACTGATGTCACTGTCTTGGTCATGGTTCTCCACAGAGTCATCAGGCCATTGAGGGGCATTTGGTCCGATTGCCAGGCTGTAGGCCGAAGAAAGATGCTGGATGTGTGTGTCCACGTCAGCAAGTCTTTTCTTTAGAAGACTAGCTAATCCATCTCTCCCTTCTTGAGTCATGTCTAGGGCAGAACATAGAGAATATAATAGTGAAAAGGCATCTCATTTTTGTTACTAGTACACACTGTGGATGTTAAGTAGTATTTGGGTATGGTATCATGGAATTTACCACTATGTCCTCCACATGACACATGTTGCATCTGCATCCTGATCTTGTCAGCCTGACTTCTCAGATAAAGGCAGTGCTGCCTCATCTCCCTCACAATTATGGACCTCTCCTCCACATGTCTCCTTTTGCCCATGTAGGCATCGAATACTTTTTTTTGGGCCAAAATGGACACCGATTCTGAAGAGAGGAACAGCAAGCATACCATTACCGACCAAGACATGCACCAGTAGGATAAGTGACCGGTCATAGTCCATTGAGTGGGAAGCTGGTGTTATAGGTCTTGCTTAGTGCCAGAAAATAAACATATTATATAAACACAAACAAGAGAAGCTCTTACTATCACTTTGCACTTCCCATGGCCATATTAGACTGTCTGTTGTTTGCTGTTCTGCAGACAGTCTTCTCTCCACCTCTTCTTCCTGGATTTCTGTTTCAGGAGGCTGTCCGGTGTTGTACTGGTGTATTGCCACTGAGAGTTTGGTCTTTTCCTCCCTTAACCTTTTGCAACGCAACTGCCCTATCTTATTGCTGTCTATATGACGTAATTGTAAAAAACATTACAGAAACAATGTTCAATGGAATTTTTTAATTACATGACTGCAACTGAATAATAATAACTTACCAGTCTGTCTATAGAGGCAAGCTTTCTTTTGGCACAGCCCTAGAAATAGCTGCTCAATGGACATCTGGAGAGACTGATTGTCGCCTGATGTGTTGTCTTGGGTAAATAACAAGAAACACAGTTTGAGAACAAAGAAAACATTGGTGTTAATACTATACATTAATTCAGTGGTTCCCAAACTTTTTGTGCCCAAGGCACACCAAAGGACAAGTAAAAATCTCAAGGCACACCTATTGTGCAAAATAGCCCTTATAACACGTGTTATCACTCATATCATGTAAAATATCTGTAAATGTGCATAATTATTTACTAATGCCAAATAAAATGTGACAAAGACAACTATATTACTCATGAAATATTTATTAACGAAATATTTCAGAAATGAATTTGAAACTTTATCAAATTAGGCTTCATCAAAGCAGCAACACACTAATTTAAACCAGACAGGTCACAACATTAAAAATGAGGCAAAGGAAACTCAGCAGAAACTCAGCACAGAGAACTGTCAATGCAAGGAATCTGCATTGTCCATGGTCCTGAACTACAAATTATAAATGTAACATTTCAGCAATCAGCATTGAAACATGTGCTATTGTAAATATTTTGCCGACTTACAAATTAGTGAGATACATGTGCCTGTCGGGGCGAGCAGAATTTTTTAATCCTTGGTGGCACTGAGGAGAGGGCCACTCGCAAGTCCTGTTCAACAGAGAGCCGTGACCTCCTGTTGTTCTTCATGTAAATCAGAGTAGAGAACGCCAACTCCAGAGATGGGGTCGTTACTAAAAAAATGTAATATATTACATATTACTTTAAAAAAAGTAATATATTACACTACTTCGTTACTATCTACATAAAGTAACTCGTTACTTTACTCGCCGAGCACGTACGAACTGCGCATGCGTGAGTGGCAATAACTTTCGGTAGTGTATATTTGTCATTCAAAACAGGCAACAACCGGAAGACAGAGAAGAAGAACAGACTACGTGATAATAAACAAACAACAAATAGCATGTGCGGTAGCTTCACCTTAGCATGTGTTCTTTGCAGGTGTTTGTTGAGGTTTGACGTGGTGTTTACAGCAGTGGATAACAGCTTCTGGCCTGGACACAGTTTGCACCTCACCGTCACATTCCTGTCTATTCTTCGAACGAACTCAAAATAATGGGTATACCTCCACCACTCCTCGAAAGTTATCGCTGACTCAGCCATGTTTATGCAGCACTGCACGTGGAGATGTGGACGCGCAAGTCGCGAAGATTACGTACATATAAACCTACAAAGTACTGATATAGTAAATTAAAAAATAATTATTTTTGTGTAGTTGTATATTGCAATAATAACGTATGGTTGTCACACAATCCCACGGCACACCCGGACTTCCCTCACGTGCCGCGGCACACCGTTTGGGAACCACAATGTTATATTATCAAGTTAGGAAACAGCATACTGTTTGTTGCCCAGTCTCTAACATCATTAACCCATTGTTGGACTTTGTCCTCAGGGCATCCAAGCTCTTCGCAGGTGTCATTCATTTTTTGAGTCTCACCCTCCAACATTGTGATTGTCGGTTGTAAAAAAGATGTTGCAGATACAGATGTATTCTCAAGATTTTCACCC
This sequence comes from Pseudochaenichthys georgianus, assembly GCF_902827115.2. Lineage (NCBI taxonomy): Eukaryota > Metazoa > Chordata > Actinopteri > Perciformes > Channichthyidae > Pseudochaenichthys > Pseudochaenichthys georgianus. The sequence continues at coordinate 12,463,951 of NC_047517.1, read as the reverse complement.
AAATTTCCATAACTTTTCATGTCTTGAAAACAGTAGTTAATCATTCAAACTTTTCCAGACCTGCGCAAGCACTCAGTATCCAACACTTTACCAGCTTCATTTGTTTGAGACAGGTTTGCACATTAGCCTTACAAATCTAATCTTGTCATGCCTATGCTTACATGGCCAATTACCATGACATATCTCTTGGCCAACACCACATGAAGGTTTTCCTGCTTCCGTCTGTTCCATCCCATTGCATGGACAGTCAACATGTCATTGCGAGCTGTTTTAGGGTTAGGGTTAGGGTTCTAACAGAATTTAGAATTTAAATCCATTTCTCACTTATGGATTTAAGTACATTGTCACTTATTCTGACAATGTACTTAACCCCAAATAAAAGAACCCAATAAAAAGAGTTGTTAAACAATAGTGAAGTCACGTTGTAATAACAATAACATATCTCTTGAGAGTTTTCTTTTTGAGCTTTGCCAAAAGCCACTGTGTCAAGTGTCCTTCCTGAGTTGCCGTCCGGAGTTGTCAAATATGGCGGACCATCTCGCACATGCGCACTACAGATCGGGCAGAGCTGCAGATCGGGTAGTGACAGGCACTTCCGGGTATTTCTCCATGTTAACAATACCGTGTAACTGTCACGTTTGAAGGGGATTAACATCGATGTAATACATGAATGTAGCCTTTGTTTCTGCTGAATTTGAAAGAGGTGTCGACCAGCTAGAGCCACAAGAAAATCGGCGAAATCGAGTGCGAGGATTACAAAATAAATTAAAAACATCTAATTTTGACAATAAAAACTGACCAATAGGCGCGGTAGAGCCTTTGCTTGGCACTTCCGGGTATTTCTCCACTGGTTAACAATACCGTGTAACTGTCACGTTTTGAAGGGAAAAAACCGTGACATATTCACATCTCCCAGCATGGTAAATCGTCACATGTTCACGTCTTGCCGTGATACCGGGTTGAGCTACAGACAGTGTTGGGAAAGTTCACTTTCTACATGAACTAGTTCAGTTCACAGTTCACAAATTTTAAAATGAACTAGTTCAGTTCATAGTTCATAATTCAAAATGTTGAACTAAAGTTCATGGTTTCAAAAATGAACTAATTTATAGTTTATAGTTATTTTTTCCATACGTTGCTGCGAGCTATTATTTGTCTCCTGTACGATGTTAATGGGATTTGGGTGGTAGTGGATCTGTTTTGGCTCTCTTTTTTATTCGCCACTCGCAAATACTGTGAAAGGCAAGTCGTGTGCTTATTCTCAATGGGCCGTTTAAGGTTTGTTGTCGACGTCGTCGATGTACGGACTTGCTTTTTCAAACCGGGCGGACACAGTTTACAGGCAAAAGTTTGATTTTTTCCGTCTGAGTCAGTACTGACTTTAACGTAAAACTCTTTTAAATGCTCATACGCCAACGCCGTAAAGTCTCACTCTGAGCGAGTGCTGCTGCAGCTGCTCTCGGCTTCGTCCATACTAATTCATTCATTCATTCAATGCTCGCCGGTTCCGCGGTTCCACATTGTTTGTTGTGAGGAGTCTGATATATTTAGTATATTTATATTTTAGTGCGACAGCCAGGTGTGACAGGCGCGTACGCGTCACAGGCAGCTTGCTGTTGCCAGATTGGGTGGTTTTCTGCATTATTTTGAAGCCTGTTTACGGTGTGTTTTAACTGGGTTTTCGGCTGAAAGGCATATGAAATCTGGCACACTTTTGAACGCCGTTATAATACAGTGCTGAGAATGAACGCACTTTTGAACGCCGTTATACAGCGCTGAGAATGAACGCGTTCTCAATTACGTTCATCTAGCGGAAATACAGTACGTTCAGTTCACGTTCGCCCAAAATATGAACGCGTTCATGAACGATCGTTCATTGAACGCGTTCAGGTACATCACTGGCTACAGATATGTTCCTTCAGGAGCTGGTGGAGACCAAAAAAGAGTCAAGAAAAGAGTGAGAATTAGATTTCCACCAGGTGTCTATAAACATCATTTAAAAATCCTGAGATATTCTGAATCTGCTGAATGTGAAAATAAGCAACTGTCTAATTCATCAGTCAGATTGTTTCTACCGCCTCCAAGTAGCCAAAAGAAAAATGCAGGTTGACAAAGTCACCATGACACCACCAATTGGTTTGTGGGACGCTGAACAAGACATTTAAAGCATCAAAATATTGCAATGAACTTTTCCTTGAATGATTTGTTTCTTTCAATTAGGCAGAAGTGCACTGTTCAGAGACAAATTAATATTTTTCTCACTGCAAATACAACTTTTGTTTGAGCGCAATACATGATAGTCTACTTGTTGTCAGCACTGAAACCCGGAAAGGTTGAGTACCCCAAAGTTTTATGGTTGTAAATGTATAGTATGGGTCCCTAGAACATTCAACTGCCGGATGCTAACTTGCATATGATGGACAATTTGCATAATTAGCATTGGTTAGCATTATAGCAGACAATGGTTAAAGAATGGCGTGGCTGTTTTGGTCAATTCTGTAGTGATTTTGTTGGTTATTGAGGATGCTGAATACATTTCTGACATTTTAAGCATCCGAATGCAGTTTTAACAGCTAATTAACACAATTGATGCTAATTGTGCAAATTGCCCCCAAAATATGCAAGTTAGCATCCAGCAGCTTCTAGTTGCCGGGAACCCCTACAATACCTTTCTAACATAAAACTTTGGAGTACTCAAAATGTATAGGACTGCCAAATAGATTATGATATACGAGTAAAGGGACAACAAACTACTATCTCATATCAATGTTCCCACTGAGCCATTCCAGCTGACCCATAAAGTAATGCAGCAAAAACCAACAGCGCACAAAGAATAAACTTCTGCCCTTTTCTGTTCCCGCAAGTTTATCTTTCCATCTTTCTATTATTAGTCTGCGGCGAGGGCCAGAGGATCTGGAAATCTTTTGCAAACATCTATCATCTGTGTGTCCACGGTGTGTACGTGGTGAATAGGACAGGAGATGCAGAGAAGTCTGGAGGGAAGCTAAAGCATTGCTCCAGGGGGTGGATCTGATTTATTTTCGTTGGAAAGTAGAATAAATACACAGCAATTTATCTTGGTTTCATCAGTGACAGTGAAACCGAGTCATTGCAGAGATCCTTGGGGGTCACAGCTTTGATCAATGCAGCATCCGGTACGTGCAACTGCACTGTCATTGAGCTGTGTATTGATATATTTTTGGACATTGTAATTCAATCTGCACACAAGTCAGTGAAAGGTGAAAAATATAGGATATACACAACTTTGGATGGAAAAATGTTTTTTTCTATCCCAGTTTTACTTTCTGTCTTACATAAACACACACAGAGACAAATGTATGAGAGAAGTCCAACGTAGTACTCATGAATGCCAAACTTTATTAAATTGCTGTTATTACAGGGTACTGGCTTCCTGCTATGGTCGTGTAGTCCCTCAACATATAGGAAGCAGGACAACCTCTTAATTGGCGGGAATCATTGGGTTAAGAAGTATGTTAAATAGGAGCAGGAATAAAAGAGCATTTACAGATGGAATCGGACTTGAGTAAAGACAGATCGCATGGTGCTCTCACATGCTCTTGTGATGGTTCCAACTTTAGTGTGTTCGTTAGCTTTAAGTAGTAATGTGAAACAAACATGGATGCAACAAAGACGACTTACTCAGAGCATTAAAACAACACATCCATGGCTTTTTTCGACATCTGTGTGACGTTGAGGAGCAAAATTAAAGGATAATTTGAAAAAATTAAATGTCCTTTTCTTCCTACACCGCACAAATAGCCGACGGATTGTTGTTCTGTCACATTTCAGTGACATTGTGTAAGCTTAAATACCCAGCTAAACAAAAGTGGGATGCTGAATCAATACATTTAAATAATCTTACATGTTTAATGCATTACCACTAAACGTATTCTTCCCGAACCGTCACGGTGCCTAAAAGCTGTTTGCTAGCTGCCCTTAAACAACAAATGAAGAACAAGAAGAAAACACAACAAAACGAACAAAATACAAGAAGAAGAAATATTAGTATGGCGATTTCAGATAACACACTGGAGCTAGAACCCACCTGATTCTTTTAAATCAGCTGTGTGGGAACATTTCGGGTTCCCTGTGGACTACAATAACGATGGAGTGTGCGAGTGGTGGATCGGACGAGGACGGTGTGTCGGCGTTGTTCGACTGCGGTGCGATGCTAATGGAAACACGCCAAACATGCTAAATCATATCAGAAGGCATCAGCCAGATTTGCCAATCACCGGAGCCCGGCAAAAGACAACAGCAGTTCAACAGCTGATCCCTGCTGTTTTTAATAAACCAATATACATGAAAGCCGTGAGACCAAAATAAATAACGGAAGCTTTTGGCATATATATTTCAACTGCAACACTTTCTTATTATTTATTTTGTAATATTTTCAAGACATTCTTTTTTGTTTTACAGCTTGATGAAACCTTTTTGTTTGACCTCAGCCATTATAGTTAATATGGCCATCTGAGTGTGTGTGGTGCTGTTTGTGGTTTGTTTTTAACTGTGTAATACAGTTAATTATTCAAAAATGTTAGAGTTCCTTATTTTTTTACTGAAACGTGCACTACTGTTAAAAAATAAATAACAACAAACCTGGAATTATGCATTTGGGACTTTTCTTGTTGTACCGAACCCGTACCGAACCGTGACCCCCAAACCGAGGTACGTACCGAACCGTGGATTGTGTGAACCGTTACACCCCTAAAATGTACCAATTGGTTTGTGGACTATGGTTTTGAAGCCATGCTATTTTGGCTGGACAACACTGTGGCAGCGACCAGTCAATCATCCGGTAGCCACACCCCAAAGCGTTATCTTTATGGTCTATTTTACTCTAAATGGGACTAGATGTAAAAAAACAAAAACAATGTTTTATGCGTGCGCACACACACACACACAAACACACACACACACACACACACACACACACACACACACACACACACACACACACACACACACACACACACACACACACACACACACACACACACACACACACACACACACACACACATACACACACACACACACACACACACACACACACACACACACACACACACATACCATGTATACATCACTTCAGGGGACATTACATTGACTTACATGCATTTCCTAGAGACATATCCTAACCTTACCCATAACCAACACATGCCTAACCCTAACCCTTACCCTAACCCTAATCCTAAACCTAACCAAGTCTTCACCCTAAAATTAATGATTCCCCTTATGGGGACCTCCAATTTGTCCCCATAAGGGAGGCGAGTCCCCACACGTGACTATGTAAACAGATTTGGGTCCCCACAAGTATAGTAATGCTAGTCCACACACACACACACACACACACACACACACACACACACACACACACACACACACACACACACACACACACACACACACACACACACACACACACACACACACACACACACACACACACACACACACACACACACACACACACACACACACTGAACTGGGAGTGACCTGGTTGGCAGACACATAGACCTGATGGAAGGAATGTAACCCAACTCCCCCCGCCTCACCCTCAACTCCCCCCTCATCCATCCAGCAGTCTGCTGGCCCAGCTGTGAGAGGACAGAGAGAAGCACACAGCGCTGTAGGGTGAGAAGGATGCCTTTTATCTCAGCCCAATTCATGAAACTTCTCATATGCTCTGGCAAATATTAATCTGCGGGAAGTCTGGCAAGTGTTCATTGTGTAAAAGATTAATCTGTGTTTGACTTCTGGACCCCACTAAACAGGAAACAGACAGTCCAATTCATATGTTCTATTTTATTCTTCAGCTACGCAGATAATACTTCCAGTCCCAACAAAATAAAAAAAATCAAGAGTAGAAGTTACAACAGAGGAAAAGCAGAAACAAAGAGTTGAACAACAGACAGCAATTACAAAGGGCAAGAAAAGAAACTCCACAATAAGATCAGCGAAACCAAAGACCACCACAAGCCACCACATAATCATTCATAACTCCTTACACCAACAAACAGTGGAAACAATAACAGGAATAGCATGTTAAGTTAAGCACCAAGCCCAAAACAAATTAATGTTACCAAGAGGTAATTATGACTGGAAATGTAGCTTTAATGAGTTCTAAATGGGGAAACCATACCCTAATTTAAAGCTAATTTGGTTAATGGATGCTTTTCACCAACATATGACCGGCTCTAGCCTAAGTGAATGCTATTTATGCAGAGTGTTACCCCCAAAATCCACAGCACGAGGCTGCATTACGTTCCAGCTCCGTCACGGCTGCCACAGAAGATCCACTGCCGTTCTGCCATGCCAATGTCAACTGGCTCTGCTCCCAGACCAGCTCATGTCTCCGAGCCTGCAATTAACTTGTGAGTGGAAATACATGTCTATATTTATTGTAAACTGACATGAAAATAATATTGCACGCTACACTAATCAATATTTTGATAATATAATAATAATAATATAATAATTTGTTCTATTGATAAAATAGAACAAATTACTATGTATGACAGTTGTTACTTGTAGGGAGGAACTTCTACACCACAGTTTGAAGTTTACAGTCCAGCCGTGTTGATGAATCAGAAGGCTTCCTTTGCTGGATTATCAACTAAATAGCAGTCATTGAAGCTGTTTCAATTATCGCATTAGGGCTAATAAAAATAGACATTTGTTATTTGCTATTCTGGTTGTAGCGACAAAACTACCATTGAATTAAGTCGCAGAGAGGCTATGTTTAGTTCTTCATTTGTGACTCGTTCTCAATGAGCAGTCTGTACTGAAGATATTGTTCCACCAAATGTAATAACAAAAATAGACAAACAATCACAGCAAGACCATACAGTCTACAAAAGGTAGGAACCAAATCACCCTCTTTGTCCATCACACCAGCCCAGCACCCAAAAGGTGGACTATATACCCTAAACCACACCCACTTGCATCAAGTCCTCCAACTCATACGACCAAATAGGTCGATTGTTCAGCAGCTTATTACGACCTATAGTCTATAGTACATGTAATAGTGTAATAGTAATTAATAGTAATTAATTTTAATTGTGTGTTACACTATGTACTTCGTGGCACAATTCAAACGAGATTGAAAGATAATCTTTCTCTCCCCATTAACTTCAATACATAATTTTTCAGAAATAATGTCCCATGGGGCGGAAGTAGATGGGCGTGACTTCGCCACTCTATTCACTCACAGATCCATAATCATGAAGGTGGAATCTAACTATATTCATCATAATATTGATTGCATCCATGGGTAGAAACATGTTTTTTTATGCTGTAAAGTTGGGCATTTTAACATGGGGGTCTATGGAAATTGCTCCTTTCTGCAGTCAGTCCCTATCGGCCATTATATGAACTGCAGTGTGTGACACTTCCGGATTGGCGTCCTGGCTCTTCCCCAGAGTTTGCCGCTTGTGTGCAACTCAAGGCATATGCTCGAACGGGAGCTGCCTGGATGCTGCAATCATGTTGCGCACTATCCGTGCTGAGTGTGCTGACTTTTCGTACAATGTCCCACTCTCTGGCTACCGGCATAAAGTCAAGTGCTCGGCGCAGTTGTCGGCGAAATGTCGCTCCTCTGTTTTCATTGAAACAGCTCCTTAAATCCGTTAGCGCAGCTAGCTAGCACCAGATGCTAACAACAACAATACACGTAAGGTGTGCCCGTTCTCTCTCTCTCGCTCGCGCCACACATACACACACCCTCCCGGTCCTCCCGATGGCCAGTCGGTGCCTGCCGGTGAGCGCGGAAGTGTGGTCTGCCGCAAGCGGACGGCAGGAGCAGGACTGTCAGCATCAGCTTGTAGATGGTATTTTCAACTTGATGCGCTCTGAAACTACGGGGCGGCCGAGGACAAAAAAATGCGTTAATCGCGTTAAAATAATTAGTAGCGTTACTTTTTTATTAACGCGTTAACTTGACAGCCCTAAAAATAATACTTTATTCCGAGTGTGCTTGCTTTTTTCTTTGAAAGTCATCACATAACGGCATTGCAATACACGGTTCGGCTGCATTAAATATGACACATCTAACGTAGTTATTTATTTATAGAGCCCTGATTAGAAGACCTTTGGACAAACTGGAAGAAATGCCGCCGAAACTGAATACTTGACGTGGATCATAAATATATCAGCAATTAAACAACATCTTCAATTTCTCTTCACACAATACGTCTCCTTGCAGTATCAACACTAATTCGGCTGACTTTTATATTTGATCGAATTGGTAGATAGGTTATATTTACACCATAACGGCGCACAGCTGATAGAAAGAGACTTGTAGTTTTTAAAGATATTACTGATTTTATTTGAATTAAAGAATGTAAATACTGAGTTGAGAGAATAGTCAGGGGTTTTGGGTGATGGGAGATACATCTATGGAATCAGAATTTCAATAGCTTACCATTAAATGATGGATATACCTCAGATATTAATGTGTAGAACTACAATATGTGAAATAATATAGCAATATCCTGTACCATTATGTGAAAACTAGGGCTGTCAAACGATTACAATTTTAATCAGATTAATCACAGCTTAAAAATAAATTAATCATGATTAATCATTCGAACTATGTCCAAAATATGCCATTTATTTATGTATATTGTTGTGGGAATGGAAAGTGATGGAGATTTAAAGGGATAACTGGTCCGCTTTTCAAATCTCCGCGCGTCCCTAACAAGCTGGTTATCATACAGGAAGGAATCCAGAGCTACCAAGTAACCGTTAAACAATAATCTACTTTAATTGTAATATGACAATGCAATACAATCAATACAGTACAAATTCAATACAGTTATCTTTGGGATCCCATATTTACCTGATAATCACGTGAGCCAGCCAGAGGAAAAGACTGAACACAGCGTGGTCCCTGTGTATATACATGCTAACAATGGGAGGAGTTATCTGATCCTCCCTTTCAGACCTCCGTGATTGGCCGCCCAAATATCACCAACACCTCAAATCTTAGGTCTCCCCAATCACAGTAGCTCAGCTCCATTATCTTCTAGATCTAAGTTGAATGCAAGTCAAACTCTCACCTTCCCCCATCTTCCTTTGTCCTCAACAGCACATGTCAACAGGCCCCAAATCCAGCTCACAGTTTTACACAAATCATTTCCCATTTTAAGCTTATTCATAGTTTGCTAACATGAATACATACAAATATTTCACTACAAAACCCCCTTTTGATCTCAATTTAAGAGATCAACTATTTCAAGACATTCACATTATAACCTGGGATTCAGACTATTTAAACGTTCAGGAATGGCTCCACATATCAACTTCATATGACCGTGTAGAAATACCAAAATATGTAAATAACTCCATACATCAATTACATCACTTAGTAAGAACAAAGTTAAAAACCCTTCAATCAGAATGATTGAGTACAGCCAATCGTAATAGAAAATCATCTCTCATCAGTGTTTAGACAAATCGTTCATCAATAGCACAAAAATAAACATACCAAAAAATATAGAAGAAAACAGTAAAATATATGTTTCCAAATAACATATTTTATCATTTATCATTCAGTCCTCCTTAATCATCAAATTACAAACTTTAAAAAATAGCTTGCATCTCAAAGATTTGCTTCAAGACAATTATAGTAAAAACACATTTAAAATTTAGGATTATTAGAAATCCACCTGAGGTATAAAATCTGGATTGTAAAGGTCCAGTTGAAATTCACAGTTTAAGGTATAACATTCACAGTGGTTATTCAATTCATCTGTAATCTGCAAAATTGCAGTGTCTTCAAGCTTTAACATTACTTCACGTATACTTCATTACGCTTTAGTCAAAAGTAAGGCACTTATCAATACATTTATTTTAGTCAAATACATTGTTCAAAAATCTGAAAAGGAAGAATCAGACATTTATTGCGTAGTGTAAAAACCCGAAAAGGTAAAATCTTTATACATCTTCTACATTCTGAGTGTCAATTTTAATCAATTTGTCATTCATTTTGTGGGGGTCCCCATGGCGCAGAAGCCGTGATTGAGCCCCACGGATCTGAAAGCTGGGCGTCGTACATCAACACGGAGTCATCAACTGTGGAATATCCTACTAGTCTCTGTGGAGCCTGGAGGGCGGTTTTGGTCATCTTTCGTATGGCTAGTTTAACTACAGTGACCAAGCAGATTATCACAATTAGCACAACTAAGATAAACATTGAAACGGTTACTGCAAATTTAACCAACCCCGCACCCCACGATCCAAAAGTTCCAGTTAAATCCCCAAGGGTAAACCCATGAGTTTCATGCAACTCTTTTATCCCCCTGGCGGTATCATGAGCCATATCCATTACCTCAGATGTATCATCAGAGATGAAAGAACAACACTCAGATCCAATCACCTTGCATGTGCCCCCCTGGGCGGCTAATAGAAGATCCAGTGCCATACGATTCTGTAATGCCACAGTCCTAACCTCCTGTAATTCTTTATGTTCGGCTAACATGGCTGTGTTAGATGCATTTAACACTAGAACCGCCAGAGGTCGCTGTATACCTATATCCGCCAACGGGTAAAGTTTACCCGCTATTGATTTCCAAGGTACAATGTACCATACAGAACGGTGAGTTTTGATCGCACAGGGATGACATGTATACCAATATAATCTGTGGACTCTCAGTTTTTCATATTATATGTGACCCGCTCTATCGAAATCAGTCGGAAGTCACAACGGCTCATTTCAGAATAAACGTGGATTTACGTAAAAAACTATTTGTTCAGGGTTCAGGTGTTTTGTTTGATTTTAAACAAACAAAGTATTGGCTTTCAGAATATGAAACTTTTATTTCCAAAATCACACGATAAATACATTTTTGAAGCTTGTAAAGGGACGAAGACAAGCACCTCTCACTCGCAATCTGCTCTTCCAGCAGCGCCGCCCCCCCTCCCTCCGGCTGAAATTATGAACGTAAGAGTATAGTAATCATAGATAACACGGCAGGGTCCGTTACAGTTTGTTTTCATCTGATTTAAATTAAACAAAGTCTTGGCTTTCAGAATATTAAACTTGTTTCGGCCAATTCAGATGATAAATATAACTTTGAAGCTTGTAACGGCATAATTACAAGCGGAGAACGGAGTAATCTAACATCACAGCAGTCATAACAACAGCCGGTGTTTCTCGTGAGGGTTTTCTCTGGGAAACAAACACAATACACACAAACGCAAACATACACAAACACACACGCGTATACACACACACACTCGCGAGCTTCCCCTCCAAACGAAAATATCTTCCCTCCGTAGTATTTTGATCATTTTGATCACGAAATCAATAGCGCGAGGAGCGCTGCATTTCTATGAGGTAAATATTACCCGCTGGCGGAAATAGGTATAAATATCAATTTTTTTGGCGATTTTTTCAATCTGACTTCATATTGACCATTTTTAACAACACAGGGTGTTACATAACACACTTTCAGGAAAAGTCACGGACTGGGAGACGTTAATATTTTATTGAAAAAAAGTTACATACAATAAAAAAACAGCTGCGGGTAAAATGTACCCGTTGGCGGTTCTAGTGTTAAGTGATTTTCCACTACTTTGGACAACGCCACAATTTCCTGCTGAGAAACATAAATACCGTACCATGGTAAAAATAGACTAGCCATCCGCTGTCCTTCTGTAATCGACCTGCTGTTTCTATGTAGAGAGGGAAGTATAGCTGCAATCTCATCAGTCTTTACTTTACGGATTAAAGGGATTAGATAGGCCAGGTAACAGGTGCCATAGAAAATGTCATAAGGCATACAGCCATAGGCTCGGTCCCCCACAAAAGTAAACTCTCTGCGGGAGGGGCGTTCTGGCTAACTGCACCGTTATTACGGTATTACAGTCGCTGTGGCCCACATCTGGAGAGGTAAGAGATCCTCTTTCATTCTGGAAACAGATGGACACATTCTTCCACTCATGTACTACAACTGGGGGAACATAGACAGAACAGTCACGGGTAGGGGACTTACCTAAGGGTAATGGCTGCGAACAGTCATGTATTTTAACCTCCCAGCTGTCGCATCCGGGCTGAGCGCTCCGCAACCCGCAGATCCACCCGGTTTCTCCTGTAGAGCGTGCCGTCCACCTCCACTACGAATGAGCAAGGAGCGACTTTCTGGAGACATTGACCCAGTTGCCAGCGGCCTGTGCGATCTCCTGGAAGAGGCCTCATCCTTATGTGTTCCACAACATTCAGTTCTGGTAAGTCCCTTGCAGATATGTCGTAGGCGGATTTTGCAAGCCGCCGTTTCAACCGCAGCTTCTCCGTCACTCCAGTCACTAACCACGGTTGCAGAAAGCTGTCCGCAACCGGCAGCGAAGTCTTCAGCCTTCGTGACATTACATGTTGGGCTGGACTGCTGTCCTCCAACCCCTCTGTGGGCGTGTTGCACCAATGGAGAATGGCCTGCCATTTATCCGTGCCATCCAACTTTGCCCGCTTGCAGAGTGATTTCACTATCTTGACAGCTGACTCAGCTTTGCCGTTTGATTTTGGATGTCGGGGTGAGGATGTGACATGGTTAAATCCCCACTATGCTGCAAACTTCCTGAACTGTTCACAGGCAAACTGTGGGCTATTATTTGTGGTCACTTTGTCTGGCTGTCCGTAGCGTGCAAATTGAGATTTACAACGTGTGATGAGAGTGTCAGCTGATAGATCCGGGAGAAGATCAATCTCCCAGAAGTCTGAATAGTGGTCCACTAGGACGATGAAATCTTGGCCAGCGTAAGAGAAGATATCCATACTCACTGTTTGCCATGGACGTGTTGGGATATCATGCAACATCAATGATTCCTTCTGCTGGGCTCGTGCATATTCATTGCATGCAGAGCAGTTCGCCACATGGTCTTTTATCTCTGCTCTCATGTTTGGCCAGAACAGCGTATCCCTGGCGTGCCTGTAACATGCCTCCCCCGATGTGGCTGGTGTGTATGCATCTTAGCAACTCTGCCCTCAAGGCCTTAGGGATAACAACGCACTGCCCTCTGTATAGCACACTGTTTTGCACGTTGAGCTCATCCGTGAAGGGCCAGTATCAGGGCCGGACTGGGACAATAAGTCAGGCCGGGAATTATACACCCAGCCAGGCCACTACCAGTTTTTTGTGCCATTTTGCTGGATTTATTTGTCCATTTTTACAGCGTTGCTGCCCGTAGTGATAGCCCTCTAAATATACTACCCAAAAATAAACATATGGAAATGGGTTACTATTTAAAAAAATGTGCAAATCTATTTAGGAACCTATGTGAACATATTTTAAGTGGGGGTGGACCTCAAATCCTACACGGGGGTCCGGGGGCATGCTCCCCCGGTAAGATTTTTTTTTAAATGTTGGACTTAAATGCATCAATCTGGTGCATTTTGAGGGGGAAATAAAGAGACTACACCCATATGAAACATAACTGTATACATTTAAATAATCATAAAATCATAAGTACATGGCCATAACCAAAAACATACCATATCCAATATGAAAAAAACACTGAAACTTGTTTATTTATTTGTTTTTGGTTCATTTATAGTTGTGAGTGTGTCTGTGCTCCTGCATCAACCTCTCCTGTCTCCCCCTGCTCCTCTTTGAGGCAGCAGCAAAGACTAGTTTTAGCTCTTAACAAGTTTTAATAGTTTATCTTACCTTTTTTCACCTAGTTAACGTTTTTTTAATTATTATTCATGCATATTTTGCTAATCACTCCCCCCTCAAAAGGAAATATGTGTTTACATAAATGGTGACCAAACCGTTTGAGACCCACTGAGAACTTAGACTAAGTTAACTATCTAAGTACTTAGAGAGTCCTTTACCTCACCTGAGCTGTAGTTATCAGTCTCTCAGTCTGACTGGAGAGGACTCTCCTCCACCTTGTTGTTGAAAAAGCTCCTTATATCCGTTAGCGCAGCTAGCACCAGATGCTAACAACAACAATACACGTAACCGGTGCGCGCGCTTTATCTCACTCGCTCGCACCACACATACACTAAGGCTCAATCCCAAACCACTCCCTCGACCCTACCCCTCCGTGATGGAGTGAACTCCGTCTGTAGACACACTCGCAGCTCAACGAGGCTCCCTCCTGTCAGATGGAGGGAGTAAACACATCAGCAAACATTGGGACGGCCTCCCCTCTCTCTGGCAGAAACAGGAAATGCTGATGCTGTAACTGTATGTAACAACGGTTTCAAATCAGCATCTCTTACGGAGCATCCACACTACAGCTTCAAAAAAAGCTTGGAGCTGGGCGTGTCTGAAGCTTAGGGATTTTATTCAAGCAACGCGACCAACAACCAATCACATGAATCTCCCGCCCCCGATATACAAAGCAAAAACCCCCGGGGATTTTATGGGAGCAATATATATATAAACTCCCCAAACAGGCGAAAACCTACCAGTTTCACCCACTGTCTCTGCCACCTCCCTCCAAGCCTGGTTCCTCCGGTTTGTATCCCGGTAGGTGAAGAGGGTCTGGTCATACAAAACCGGGTGATTTGCTACAGCGATAATTAGTTTCTCCTCCATCTTTTTTTGAAATATAGAAATGAACAGCGGGATATCTCTCCCAGCTTAGACGCGGTTTGATTGGCTACGGCTTCAGCTGTCAGATTTTCCGAAACGGGATTTGATTGGCTGGAGCTGGCTACTCCGGTGTCTCCGGCGTCAGAAGTTGAACATTCAACTTCTGACGGCGGAGACGGCGGAGATGGACCGCTATGCTACCCACAATTCAGTTCGGCGAAAAAGCGAGGCAACGTGACGTCACCCCATTGAAAGTGAATGGGCAGATTGAAGCTGTCGACGCTGTAGACGCTGAAGTGTGGACGGGCCATTAGACAAAAAGTTTAAATGAATAACTCAAATAAAACTCCAAACATCTTTCATTGTGTTTCAAAGCTCTTTTAGTTTTAAACCTGATGTTAATAAGCTTCTTAGTTTTTGCAACGGTCTGTAAATATACACAACTTTATGATAAAATGCACAATTTTACCTTTTTCTAGACTAAACACAGATACGATCCTAAGTTAAAAACATATGAGGTTATCATGAGGTTGTTAACATCGCAGTTTATCAGTGGATGTTTGCTGGAACTACTTGTCAACAGCGTGTTTCCTGACGGACACACACAGCGTGACTCCGGTCAGGTAGAGACCGGTCTCAAGTCAGCACCGCTGCAGACTCGCTATTTGAGGGCTTGATAGCCCACTCCCCCTCCACACCGCTCCACACTCGTTGGTTTAGAAAAGCCCTCAATATGGCGGACCCTCCACATGAACGCGCAAACTGAGGGGTAGAGTGTAGGGGGCGGTTTGGGAATGGGCCTAACTGTAACACACACCCTCCCGAGCTTGAATGACACACAGAGACCAATCGAGGGCATTAGTGTATGATCTGTATGAAAGTGGCCATGTCGGCAGGCCACATCATGGAGACAGCCAGTCACCCTCTGTGTGGCCGAGTCAGACCCACATTTGCGCAGTGTTGCGTTCACAATACATACATAAAAATCCTCAGGCCAGCAGGCCACTTAACAGGCCAGTATTATCGCACCAACAGGGGGGTGTCTTCTTTGAAATCAGGCCATCCCCTGAGGATTACTGATGTCAGAGCTTGTAATACATCGTCCATCTCTGTGTGCTGGGCAATTTGGCGAAACCTGAAGTCAGTAACATTCAGATGCTGTGCCTGATCCAGCTCTGAGTCCTCCGCCTGAAAGCTGTCCATGGAACACACCGCATGTCGTACATAAGGGGTGTCGGAACCACGACACGGTGGAGTGGCCCTACTTAGAGTATCACTGACATACAGCTCTGTGCCTGGTTTGTAAACAACATCCAGATTGTACCCTTGGAGCTGCAGTAACATGCCCTGAAGGCGTTAAAGATGGTGATCAGTGGTTTGTGGTCTGTTTCTGCAGTGATTAGGCGCGTTCACACCACAGTACTTTTCCCACTTTAGTTCCGATATAGTTCCGAAATGTTGCGTTCACACCAAAAAGAGCCGGAACTAAAATTAGTTCATGAGAACCTTTTCACCCCCTTTTCCGTCCCTGCTAGAGAGCAGGGACTTTCGTGGGAGAAAAAGGTTCCTATGTCTGATTGGCTGGGCGGATTGCAAACCACGCCCCGTAAAACTCCCAAAAAGTGTTGTGAAGCCGCCATTTTATTATCCTCGCATTAGCATTATTAGCATTAGCATTAGCCCAGCGCAGAAACGCAGAGAGACTAACTTATGGCAACACAAAATAAAACATGGGAGCGGTGGAGATGAGGAGGTGTCGGCGTTCTGGCGATTTACTCGGAAGGCTTCAGTAGAAGCTGCTGGGACTCCCAGCAGCTTCTACTGAAGCCTTCCGAGTAAATCCCCCAACTCCGGGGACTTCCGGCCAGGGACTTTGGGCGGCAGCAGCGCCATGTATACGCCGTGAAGTGGTTTGCGGCCTGCCAGTAAACCCAAAGCAGAAGAAGAAGAAGTGACGACAGCGGCTTAATTTGCCTAATCCTCCCCCAGGGACTTATTCCGGTGTGAACGCGATCTGTACTTAGTTCATGAGAACTAAAGAGTTCTCATGAACTAAGTTCTGATGAACCTTTGTGGGAAAAGTACTGTGGTGTGAATGCGCCTATTGTGTCCCTGCCGTATAGGTACTGGTGAAATCTCTGGCATGCAAAAACTATGCTTAAGCACTCTTTCTCTATTTGAGCGTAGTTTTGCTTGGTCTGTGTCAGTGCGCGTGAGGCAAAGGCTATGGGCTGCCCCTTTTGCAGCAAGCAGCACCCCAGTCCATTCATGCTGGCATCACTCTGCCATCACAGGCTTTGTGATGTCATAATATTTGAGAACCGGCATGTTGGTGACCATCCGCTTTATCTCGCGTATTGCATCATCGTGTTTTGGCAGCCAGTGCCATGCCGTGTCCTTATCCAGGAGTCTGCGAAGGGGCTCACAGATCTCCGATAGCCTTGGCAGGAACTTAGCCAGATATGTCACAAACCCGATCATGCGTTGCACTGCCTTAGCATCCGTGGGCGTCGGCATGTCCAACACTGCTTGAGTTATCTCTGGTTATCTCCGATTTTCAGTCCTTCTGAAGACAGGACATGGCCGTGGAAATGTACAGCTTTGAGCTTCAACTGCAGCTTGAGTTCACTCAATCTGAGCTTCACAGCCCTGCACCATTGCATGAGAGCTCTTAAGTTGGTGTTGTGGTCCTCTTCAGCTTCTGCGTCCATATCGCCACACCCGACCACCAGGTTGTCATCCGCAATAGGCTCAATGCCAGCCAGGCCTGATAGCAGCTCATGTTGCTTGCGCTGATAGATCTCTGGCGCCACTGAGACTCCGAACGGGAGTTTGAGCCATCTCATCCGACCCCATGGGGTCCAGAATGTCGTCAAACGGCTACTTTCCTCATCAAGCTTGCACTGGAGAAAGGCGTCACGAGCGTCAACCAGTGTGAAGACACAAGCCTTGGGCAGTTTGTACAAGATGTCTTCAAGCGTTGGCATGTGGTAATGGGACCTGAGAAGTGCCTGGTTGAGAGGCTTTGGGTCAATGCAGATTCTAATCTTGTCCGGTTTAGCTACTGTCACCATGTTGCTTATCCACGCTGTTGGCTCTGTCACTGGCGTAAGGTTGCCTGCTTTAACATGTTTGTCCAGCTCTTCCTTAACCCGGGCTTTTAGCGCTACAGGGACATTTCGTGGTGAGCACTGGACTGGTGTCACTTCAGGGTTCAGATCGAAATGAACATTACCTGGGATTGACTTGTTCGGGTCATGGAAAACATCATGAAAGTCTTTCAGCAGCATTTCTTTTGTGAGTGGCATAGACTGGCTTGCATCAATATTGTTCACCTCCGCTGGCAGTAGTTCTCTTGGAATAGTGAATTTCACAAGGCCCAGATCAGTGCATACAGCACCACCTAGCAAGGGCTTTTGTTTGGTGTTCACAGCTTTATTTCAGTAACTCACAACTCCATCACATGTACACTCCCGCGTCTGCGCATATAGTACATCACAGTGTAAGCCTGTGTCAGCATGCAGTTTACCAAAGCGCCAACAGGCGTCACTATACAACAGGCATTAAACAGATGCCCATATCTGTAACATCCTACACTGTTCTTTTACAGGCTATAACTAAGCTTGACTTATTAAAGCTGCCATTATATGATACATGATTTGCTCTTTGCTCACTGTGACTTTGGACGCAGAGCCTTTTGGTGAAAACAGCTAGTTAGTTTTCTTTCTATGTTGACCTTCCGTGCTAGCTTGCGCTGCATCATACAGCTGTTATCGGATTGGTCGTGCATCAATTAGTCAGCTGCAATTGCGGTCAAAGTTGTAGTCGTTTTACCGCTGATCATGTGAAGGCAACATTTCTTTGAAAGTTGATCGGTTGTTCAGTCAGTTAAATGTCATAACATTACACCGACTCAGTCTTCTTTAAGCAGATTACATATGAGGTCAATGCAAATTTGCATGGTGAACATGCACAATTTTGCAAATGTTAACTGTTTTCCAACGTGCCATCCATGCTTTAGCATTAAAGCAGCTTTGGTAATTTTTCTGACGTCAAAGCTTTGTTAATTCAGAAATAGGGACAAAACCAACTATAGCTGTAGGAACCCAATCAATAATAACCCCCTTGCAACATCTTAGATAATGTTATTTTCAGTGTTGATGATGCAATGTGTGCACAACCATGATCCATCCAAAATCAATCCTGAAAAAAAGAAAGTATTACATATTTGTAACCCAGGCCACCTTGAGATGTCCCGTTGGCATTTGTGTCTTTCTCATTATTACCCCTTTACCCTATGACCTGAATGCAGCATCATGTAACATAAGGCTGACCAAATACAGCTGATTCGATTAACATATTTAGGTATGTCATGGTGTGGTACCACTTGTCAATTATTTCTGATTGGTCCTTTGAAAACTTGTATCCTTCAGTCTATTTTATAGTGTCTTAAACTTGGACAGAACAAAGGGTTTCTGCAGAAAAGTATGACTGTTCATCCAAATGCAATCGGTCTGTCTTTCTGACCACTGGGTCAGTCCACAGAGTGAATTGGGAACTACTGCGGCCATTATGACTCAGCAGGCAGTGCGGTATGCAGCACCACCACCCTCTCAGTGTCCATGTGCCTGCAGCATTACTCTGTGATCTCTAATTACATTCAACTCATCTAGGCCGTCATATTACCCTGCGCCGTGGGAATCTCGTCTTTCCCAGCCACGGATATAAAGCCAAGAATGCTAGGTTTGAACTGGACAGGTTGTCCTTGGCACAGCAAAGACGTCCAGTTCAGTATTTTCACAATGCAGCGTTGAGTCCTGCAACCTCAAATATAATAAAACATATAACTTATAGGGCTGTAGCTTTAAACATAATTGAACACATTTATTTATTTTTTGCTTTTTCTGTTGCACTTCCATGAAAATGTCAGTTTTTATTGTAGAGTGATAATGGTGGCGTGTGGCAGCTTGCCCTTCGTGAGGTTTTCGAGGTTCAGCTGTTTGGCAGGGAGGGCCGGTAGATTTGCAGAGCTGTTGTCTGGATGCCTCCTCCTGCTCCAGACTCCCTTGGTGGTGTCCTCTTCCCCCCCCCCATCCCTTCGGTCCTCAAGGCACTCCCCAAACAAAATCATGATACTCTGCCTCCAACCCTTCCGCAGGGGAAGAAATAGCATGGAGAAGCTACAGAATTACTAGGTATAATTATCTTTCTGCATCTCTATCCTCACCTCGGTTTCCTCCCATGACACCTCTATGACTCAATTTGCAACTTAACTGGGGTCAGCATACTTACTTTACCTTGGGCACACACTTAATCAACTCTAAACTATGGCAAAGATGTAGTATAATTTACCCCTTCAAAATGTGCTTATATCAAATTATCCACAGACAAATTAAAGCAACGACAGAAGGGATATAATTGCTTGCTGACTGTAATTTGTTTTTATTTGTTTGACCTTAGTTGCAGTTGCAACGCCTGTCATGCATTCCTTACCATTTAAAATTCATAGGGTCCCAATTTTTAAACAATGGACCCTTGCTTTTAGACATAGCAACCCTGTCTCCTAAAAATTACGTTCCCACAGAACTAAACGGCATTCTGAATTACGTTTAGCTAGAAACGTATGTACTCCCACGTTACGTTCGTTATGAACGTATCTTAAATACTTTTATTTTCTACATATCTTTGCCATTTATTGTCTTGCTTATAATAATGATAATAGTCATTTATAAATATCAAAGAGCACACCTTTGAAATCGACAATCGGGCTCGATATATGGTTAAATTAAAATCAGTATGCGAGGCTGTAATTTCGCCAGCTGTTATTCTCATGAGCGAGGCAGAACATAATAGTTTTATCATGACAAAAAGCTGCTGTGTCGTTTATTGCACCTCAAACATTAAAACAAATCCAGAGTTACATGTTTCTGTACTTCCTCTAAGAAGAAAGGACAGTAACAGAAGAGGTCTGTGGCTTCAGGCTTGATCGCTGTTCAAATGACAGCGTTGGTTTCCCCAAAAGTGGGCGGGGCTGTAAAGTGAAGTAGATTTTACTCTCATCTATTATTCAAAACCATTCTATTTATTCTAACGTATTACATGCCAGTGTTTTATCTTTTTTTTTTTTTTTTTTTTTTAAATCGTATAATGTCGGACTTTTTTTCTCGTCTTTGAGGAAAATAAATGGGGTTTAGAGCCTCAAAATACTGAAATCTGTATTTTTTAAAATCTCTTCCTTCTAATTTGTTATTCTTTTCTAAATAACACACTGTTATTTACTCAACAATAGCACACAATTATCCTTGTTTTTATTTATTCGTTTAATTCTATAATCTTGGGCTTTTTAGCATGCTTTTTAGCCGTAAATAAAGTCACCAGCAACAGACGGGACATTTCGAGATTTAGGATGACCGAAGACACTACACTACCCATAATCCCCACGGCAGACTATTCAAAACTGGACTCGAACACCCCCCGAGAACTACACATGCTGGCTATTGTGTTTCGCAACATGTTCTCTATGGCACGTCTCTACTGGGAATTGTAGTTTTAAAAGACGTTTTTCCCAAATGTAGAAGTTGACAGTATTAAACTGTGTACAGCCCTGGAGGTTTAGGCGATAGGAAACACATTGGTGTGTACACATTTAAAACATGTAATTACTAAATGGGTGAAAATCGCTTGTATCCATAAAGGGCAGCATTAATATATACCCACACGACAGCTCATTGTTACTTTGTAATTCTACTCCACTACAATTCAGAGGTTAACCTGGTATTTTTACTCCACTACATTTAGTTTAGTTACTTTGCAGATTCTGATTAATGATGTGGAATATAAACAAGCCTTAAAGCAGACTTTAGTTACACCTGAGTAAAATTCAGGGAAGGTGATTGTCAAGTGCCAACAATCAGGAGAGATATTTGATAGTTGGTGCTTGAGAAGACTAAACATTTATCTGCAGATGTTTATAAAGTATATTCATTGCTCGTTATTCTCTACTAATAGTTAATTAAAAACTGTATAATGGCTATTTTGCACATCCCTTTCAAGATTTCAAGATTTTCTAAGGTGTATTGATCTTATACACAACTTGGGTCGCAGGTTCCTCAACAGCGCATTACAAGACATCTATCAATATGTGTGTACTGTATACCTCCACCATTAAACTGTCATATTCTGCACATTTCTTATACTATCTACTACATACATAAGAGTATAATTAATGTGTATAATATCAGTTAAAATAAGTGCTTCAACATAGTTAACATTACAGGAAAGCAATATTTTAGACGTTAAGTACTTTGTCAGGCTTAATATTCATCTATAGATAGATACCCCCAAAGCTTTTTTCTTGTTTAAAAGAAGAACTTAACCTAAAGTATTCTTTAATGTGTTAATAAAGGTTAATTCGTTTTTCTGTTTTGCACATCCTCCTATTAATATCTGTGTACATCCGGCACTAAACTGTTTTATTGTAGAGATCACTTAGTATCTTCTTGACTTTTTATATTCTATATTTCTATCATTGACCTTCTACTTTCCCCCTATGAAAGTATGTACTCTTAATATTGTTTTAATCAAATAACATTATTCAACACAAATAATTCAATAACATGCTTTAACCACTAGGCGGTGCACACAAGGTACACACAGCATACTAATAATAACTTTGTATTATTAGTGTAGACACTTATGTATGTATAACATCTGAAGATGTGTAGTTTTATTCATGTTTTTACATAATTTTACAGGATATTGCTATACTATTTCTCTTGTTTTACTTCTGCACATTAATATCTGATTTGTAAAACATCACAGACAGAAAGGCATAGGCTATCCGTCATTTAATGGTAAGCTATTGAAATTGTGATTCTCAACTCAGTATTTACATTCTGATATTCAAAGAAAATCAGTAATATCTTTAAAAACTACAAGTCCTTTTCTATCAGCTGTGCACCGTTATGGTGTAAATATAACCTATATACCAATTGGATCAAATATAAAAGTCAGCCGAATTACTATTGATACTGCAAGGAGACGTATTTTGTGAAAAGAAATTGAAGATGTTGTTTAATTGTTGATATATTTATGATCCACGTCAAGTATTCAGTTTTGGCAGCAGTTCTCCTGTTTGTCTCTCTCATCAGGGCTCTATAAATAAAGAACTACGGCAGATGTGTAATATTTAATGCAGCCGAACCGTGTATTACAATGCCGTTATGTGATGACTTCCAAAGAGAAAAGCAAGCACACTCTGAATTAGGTATTATTTTATTTTTCGTTGTCGGATATCATATCTTATTAACACCGTATCCCAGCGTGCATTGCGGCTAAAACATCCAATCAACAAGCTTCAAGCTGAGGATCTTGGGTAATCAGTTTAGTGGGTTTGTGGTGTGTATCACTCCAAATGTCCCATCTGTTTCCGGTGACTTTATTTATGGCTAAAAAGCCCAAGATTATAGAATTAAATTAATAAATAAAAACAAGGATAATTGTGTGTTATTGTTGAGTAAATAACAGTGTGTTATTTAGAAAAGAATAACAAATTAGAAGGAAAAGATTTAAAAAAATACAGATTTCAGTATTTTGAGGCTCTGAGCCCCATTTCTTTTCCTCACAGACGGAAAAAAAGTCCGACATTATACGATTTAAAATAAAAACAAATACATAAAAAGATAAAAGACTGGCATGTAATTTACGTTAGAATAAATAGAATGGTTTTGAATAATAGATGAGAGTAAAAGTCACTTTGCAGCCCCGCCCACTTTTGGGGAAACCAACGCTGTCATTTGAACGGCGATCAAGCCTGAAGCCACAGAGATCTTCTGTTACTGTCCTTTCTTCTTAGAGGAAGTACAGAAACACGTAACTCTGGATTTGTTTTAATGTTTGAGGTGCAATAAACGACACAGCAGCTTTTTGTCATGTTAAAACTATTATTTTCTGCCTCGCTCATGAGAGTAACAGCTGGCGAAATTACAGCCTCGCCTACTGATTTTAATTTAACCATATATCGAGCCCGTTTCTAGATTTCAAATGTGTGCTCTAAAATGATATTTATAAATAACTATTATCATCATTATAAGCAAGAGAATAAATGGCAAAGATATGTAGAAAATAAACGTATTTAAGATACGTTCATAACAAACGTAACGTGGAAGAATATATGCTTCTAGAAGATATGTAGAAAATAAACGTATTTGAGATACGTTCATAACAAACATAACGTGGGAGAAAATACGTTTCTAGCTAAACGTAATTGAGAATGCAGTTTAGTTCTGTGGGAACGTAATTTTTAGGAGACAGGGTTGGACATAGGCCTATATGCCTGACAACTGCCACTATCAGATTGCATTAGCTGTAGCTAGCTAGCTTATTAAGGTAACACTATGAGTTGGTTAAAAACAGTCTCTGCTGAATTTTTTATGTCAATCTGTAAAAAACATATCTTGCTAGAGTGACAGGCCTCCCTCTGTCATGTTGCCTTCATGGATGTTAGGTAGCGCGAGCAATATAACTCAATACTTGCTATACACAATACTCCCGTGATTGGTGGTAAACAAAACTGATACCAGCGTCAAAGTTCCGTTAAGCGATCTGTTGAGCATCGTAGTTGGCAAATATCAAGGTATAAGAGCAATAAACAGTGCTAGAATGTGAAATTACGTATCCGCAACGAGCCAGCAGGTTGTTCTGGTGGACCTGACGCCATCCCCCACTGTCTCACGGAGAGAAACCGCAGGTCCTAATTTCATGCCGCGGTCAGACTATAGAGAGGCGAAGTCCCTCCCCTTCCGGGAGCCTCCATGGGACCCCGGAAGCGGAAAATTATACATTGAAGTCAATGGAGAGAGAAAAGTTATCTTTTGATCCCGTTTGAATTGTGCCACGAATGACACATATGATGTTTGTCAATTTAAAAGAACATTTTGCAAGTCAAAAAAATAAAAATGTGTCGTAAAACTGTGAAGTTACACATTTTTTTGTGTGAAACCGCTGAGTGAACTACAGGTCTCTGGTAGTGCTGTGTACCTGGACTCCCATTCAGGTTCAGGTCCGGACTCAAGTCCAGAGGTTCAGGTTCAAGTCCGGACTTATAAGTCCGGACTTGTGTCAAGTTGTGTGACCAAAGTGAACTTATTGTGAGCTAATTATCAATTGAAAATAAACTCATAATCAACTCAAATTCAAACTCGTCAGGTTTATTGTGATCCTTTCCAACTTGTGTCTACACCATGTATTTTTTACAACTCTACATGTGTTACTAACTACACAACACAACTACATACATAGTGATGTACATACAAGACTCAATATGCAAGAGTAGTACAAGTCTATGTGTTCTTGTTCAAGAACAACAGCATATTGACATTGTCTGGGTGAAGTGTTGCTCTTTCGGCAGACACTATATCACCAGCAGTGCTAAAGACACGCTCGCTTGGTACACTCGTACCAGGAACAATCAGGTACTTCCTTGCCAATTTACTGAGCAATGGTAGCTCATCAGATTTCCCCCCCCAGAAAGCAATAATATCATCTGTTGATTTCAGCTTTGGCATGCATTTGAACTTCAGGATCTCATGTTGAATACGTAGTTGGACAGGCAGGGGTGGCTCAACGTGGTTCACCATGACATCGTCTTCATCTTGGAATATTTCCTCCATGGCTGTTAGCTTTGCCTTCTTAGCAGGAGGAGGTGTGTCAGTGTCACGAAGACCATCCTGTTTGACCTGTAGTGGCAACTGTGGCATAGCACCCCCCTCCTCAGCTTCCTTCTTCACCTGTACTTGGGCCTGGGCAACTTCGATTTTGTTTGTTATCCGATCCCACACATCCACAGTCACAACAGGGGAACCCTTGAACCTGGGGTCTAGGGCGGTAGCCTCTTGAAGGAATTCTCTCCTTGCATTATCCTGGTACCGGGTAGATAGATCATTCCTGATTGCTGATTTGATGTCTTTGATGAACTTCTCATCTTCTTCTTTTACAGCCAGATGGACTTCTAGTTTGTCAATCATGGGGAGCACCTGTCCTGATGTTGGGCGTTTCTCAGATGACATGGCCACAGTTATCATGTAAGGGAGCTTCATCACCTCCAGGAAGTGTTCCATCCTCTCAATGTCCTTTTCTGTGCATCGTTGCAGCTTCTTAAAGCTGTCTTTCTTCTTAAGTCTCTCATCGAATGATGCAGCCACTATTGCTGGGTACTGTTCCACAAATCTCTCGACCATCATGTAAGAGCTGTTCCAGCGGGTTTTGCAATCCAGGATTAGGTTGTGAGATGGTCTGTCCAGCGCTTTCTGTTTCTCCTTTAGCACAATCTTGCCAACATATGAGTTGCGGAAAAATATGATGGGAGGTCTGATGACAGCTAGCATTGTGCCTACAGTTGGCACATTCATGGCCTTCTGTGTGGAAAGATTCAGAGTGTGGGCAAAACATCCTAGAGACAGTGGAATCCCTGCACTGGTAGTAGCATTGACCATGGCTTTTGCATTGTCAGTGGTCATTACCTCTACTTTGCCCTTGAGGCTGAAGTCTTCCAAACACCGTCCAATCTCGGCCGCGATGTTGTCCCCTGTCTGGGAAACTTCTGCCTTCAATGTTTGTAGGACTCTTACTTTCATCTCCCAGCCTTTCATGTAGTGGACAGTCAGTGTTAAGTAATGGTCAGCCACCCTAGATGTCCAACCATCTCCAGTCAAGGCCGCGTACTCCACCTCTTGCAGCTCAGTCTTGAGATTGAGAAGGGCTGCTTCGTACATCTTGGGGAGGAACCTCTCTGATACTTCTCCACGACTTGGGACTTTGTAGGATGTGTTCAGCTCGCTTAGGAATGCCCGAAAGTATGTGTCTTCCACGATGGAGAATGGGCGCAGTGATTTTACAATGTAATGACACAATCTGCCGGTTATCTTATGCTGTTTCTCTGCAGGCATCTTGGTAAGCTTTGCCAAGGTGAAAGGCGTTACAGTAGTACTAGTGCTGGCCACAGTGGAAGTGGAACTTGACGGTAATGAATATAGTGATGGTAAGGCAGGTGTCCCAGTAGTGGCAGTGTGGGACGCAGGTGGGGGCTGTGGGGCACGTGGAGGTTGGGCCTGGGCTGAAAGCAAAATAAAATTGATTAACCAATTGAACCAAAGCATAGTCCTACTTTCTCAGGGTTACTGTGTAAATAATAAAGGAAATAAGCAATCTTTAATATATTATTACTTGTTTATTAGTTATCTTGCCAGGTGATCATGCAAAATAAATAAGACTATCATAGATTTCATAATACCTATCGTTGCAAACTTGCCATGATTTAAAAAAAATGTTGTATTTAAGAATCAGTTGATAATACTAATATATAATATATATATATACATATATATATATATATATAATAATAATAAAAGATTACGCTGAATAAACGCCCTAGTCGGCTAGTCGGACCGATGCTACTACTAGTATGTAATAGGATAGAGGGTGTCGTTTTTCTCATACTGATATTCTGAACAATCTGTGCTGTTGTATTTGCTGTAAAGTGTCTCTACTGTAGGCTATTTTTATTTTATGTACAGCACTTTGGCTCGACCAAAAATCGTTTATAAATGTGCTATATAAATAAAACTTGATTTGATTTAGTATATCTTGCTATAATGCTAAGAATGCCTATTTCCTGAACTGAAAATCCTCCAAAAAGTATTGTTCAGCTTACCTCGATCATTGTTATTTTGGTCGCCAAACATCGCCGCCAATGTGGCTGAGGCCGCATGTGGAGTTGTTTCAATGTTGTGGTTTCTCCTCAAGTGCCTCGCTATGTTCGATGTTCCCCCAGCGCACTTGATCACGTTCCCGCACAGGTTACACTTCACAGTATCTAGCGGCAGTTTCGTCACATGGTCCCACACCTTACTGGATTTAAAGCACCGCGGCATTGTGTTTAGGAGTTAGCTTAGCTACACTACCATATATGGCAACCAGTATCCCACGCTGTCAGTAAGCTACACTACCAAATATGGCAACTAGCATCCCACGCTGTCAGTGTCCACTATGTCTAAGCCAGCTTCCCTTGACGCCACACAGATCTCGCGAGCAGTTGCGATATTTTGCGAGACTTCAGTAATGGCCGCCATATCAGAAACCAAAACAATGTTTTTCGTCTTTTCTCAGCGCAAATATCTCGATCTA
Organism: Pseudochaenichthys georgianus; assembly: GCF_902827115.2. Classification (NCBI taxonomy): domain Eukaryota; kingdom Metazoa; phylum Chordata; class Actinopteri; order Perciformes; family Channichthyidae; genus Pseudochaenichthys; species Pseudochaenichthys georgianus. The sequence continues at coordinate 12,436,205 of NC_047517.1, read as the reverse complement.
TGGAAGGTTTTAGATGGTTTAGAACAAAAAGGAGAATATACGTAAGTACCGGTTCCCGACGTTCCGGTTTTAACCGGACTTGAACCGAAACTTTTTACAAGTCCAGTACCGGTTCGGCGTACCGGTACGCAGCACTAGTCTCTGGTCTCGCACAATACGCGTCACCATCACAAAGATGGCCGTCATGTTAGCAAATTTCACCTGTTTCTTTCAGAATGAGGCAAAAAGTATAAAACGAGGTGAAAAGGACTTCAAGTCTGGGCATGTTGAGAGCTGTACATACACGAAAGGGGAGTTAGTCGGTTCTGTAAGAGCAGCGGGACCGGCTTTACAAGGTTTCGGTGAGTAATATGAGTGCAATGTTTAACGTTAATGTCAGCTTGCTAACAAGGTACACTAACGTGTTTTGTTTTAGCAACTCATTTTCTCCTTAAGAACTTCGTGGTCTCTGTGTATGCTGTGGATAACATTAGTGTTCACAAGAACAAGATACACTCCCGTGTTTTGTTTTAGTTGCTCTTCAGATTGAAGCGGCCAGTTTTATATCGACTATACTGTATGTGTGATCTCCTTTTACATCTCGTTGTGTCATTTGAGTTTATTTGCTGTGTGTAGATTCAAGGATTTTGGTTATCTTGTCAATTTGTTTGGTTATCTAGGCACAGCTGCGTGTGACTCCCTCTGGTACACTGGTATGTGTTTTCCTAACGTAGAGAGCATTGATTAATTAATAAACGACACACAGAGTCTAGATCATGACCAAATCCTTTTTTTTTGTTGATCAAATGTTTTTCAAAAATGTATTCATACACATTTACAAAAATACAATGTACAATCACAACCAATACAACACAAATTACAGAAAATACAAACGATAACAACAATCAGACAAGAGAACAAAACTATGGAAAAATAAACCCTCCCACCCCCAGATCCGGACCATCCTTGTATTATTGCTCATTCAATCTATTATAGCATGCTAACAAATGGTACTTACTTTATTTTTACAGATCTGCATGGGAGACGATGGCGCAATACAGAGCGCTGTCTGTGATTGTGCACGGGGGATGTACAAATGCAGTCATGCTGCAGCATTGGCAATATTTGCCATGTGGCAGATCAGCTCCACAGATGTTGAGTGCCAGTGGAGGAAACCTGGCACTTCAAAAGTAGTCCAGCCGGTGTCTCAACTTTACCAACAGCGAGAGGAGACATACAACCCACTGGCCAGAGACATCGCCACTGAGGATGTAGACTGGTTCAGGTCTGCACTGAGGGGCGCACAGTGTGGCATGGCATGGCTTTTGTCACCTGAGCCAGAGCCGCGGCCTCAACATCAGGTCATTTTCACCGTGTCGGAGCTGGTGAAGGAGCATGGGGGTCGGGGGCTTGAGGCAATTCTTGCCTCAATGCGACTGAGCAGAGACCAGCAAGCTGCCATCCAGACAGCCACCGTAGGACAGTGGACACATCCTCAGTGGCAGTTACACAGACAGGGCAGCCAGCAATTTTGGTGCTGTGCTGCGGTCGGGACTTTCATCCACTCTCATGAAGAGGGTGCTTGGGGGGTACAACTTGGACGGAGTCATGGCTGTCAACTGGGGGGTTGTAAACAAAGCCGAAGGGGTGAAGGCTTTTGTGCAGGCCTATCGGGTGACAGTGTTCGAGTCTGGTCTCTTTGTGAGTGAGTCGGGTGTTTTGAGAGCATCACCCGATGGACTTGTGCAGCCATCTACCCTGCTGGAGGTGAAGTGTCCACACAGCCAGAGGAACATGACCATCGCGGAGGCAGTCCAGTTACCATCCTTCTGTCTCCGTGAGGAGGGTGGGTCATATATTCTCAAGGAGAATCACCCATACTGGCACCAGGTCCAAGGGCAGCTGGACATCACAGACCGGAATCTCTGCTACTTTGTTGTGTGGACCACGAAGGAGGCGATCATCATCCCCATCCCCAAAGACCCTGCATGGCATGGAAATCTCCTCCTCCTGGAAAAATTCTACACCCAGCATATGCTCCCTGTGTTGGCCAGTAGAGAGGAGGACATTTAAATAAACATACTCTTAACACCCTTGGACTCTGCGTTGTGTTTCGTATGTGTGATGGGGTGTTATGCAGAGGGGAGGAAAACAGGACAAAGCAGATTGGGATTGTGGTGGAGATGCTGAGCAGTTATTTCATTTTTGCATGTAATTATTATTATACTGCATGCTTCTTAGTTATTCCATATTTTGCTGTAACATGGATCTGTATGTAACTCTATTTACTTGTTATCTACCACACTTCCTTCTACATCATATACACCATCATTATACATGATGGTGTATATAGGATATATATATATATTTGTATACATATCTGTAAATTGTATAATTTAATTTTTCGTATTTGGGATTGTTGGAAACATCTTTTTGATCTCTCTGTCTATAAACACAAACTGAGTAAGATTGACAATAAAGTTGACTTTGAAACATATATATATTCTTTATGAAAATAGTTGACTGTTGTCAAATGAATCCAAATGAAACGTTGGACTGAACTACAACTACGCCTTTAAATCTCTACGGACTGTTTTTCAGTGGGATGGCAAGTTCCTATCTTTAAACATTTATTAGTTTTTTCTCAGAACAGATTTGATTTTCTGAAGTTAATTTAACTTTGGCGACCATGTAAGGTCATTATTAAAAGGTACAATCAATTGGTTTAGGGTTAACTAAAATAATGAAAAACATTTCATTTGGATAATTTACTGACAGAATAAGAAACTCAATGATGCTCTACTCACCTGTTCCTTTTTTATAAAGTGAAACAGTTGAAACGATAGATTTTAGTAAACTTAAAAACAACCTTCTCCAAAAGCTATCAAGGAATATACCGAATACTTGTTTTAGAACTTTATTACATATTTTTATATAGTTTGAATGATCCATAATTGACAGAAGCTTGTGTTTACACTGACCTGTTACTCATATTAATGTCTTTGTAACTTCAGTAAACCACTACCTCACTAATTTCTTTCATTCATCACGGTTCAGTAAACTAAGTGATACATGAACCAGTTTGAAAACAGCTAAGCTCCCTTTCTCTTTTGTCCATACACTTGGCCCTTTCTCTTTTCCATGTGGAAAATGGCAGCTGCATATTCTGCTTTTCTTATCTGGCTCCCTGTCTGCTCGTCTACAATGAGAAAATTATTTAATTAATTACTAATAATCATTTAAACCTGTTATTACCAATATTTCACAAATTCTTCATGTAAACTTAAGAGCATAGCTGTATGTTGAGTATGTCAACTTTGCTTGGTTCATCTTACTGGGGGGGCAGCTACATGGATGTCGGTGCAGTCCACAATCATTGTGCAGTTGAAGGCAGAATGAATGAAGGCAGAATGAATTTATTATTGACTCAGAATGAAGCACAACTTCATGTCATACAATACATTGACTTTATTTGTAATTGTGTAAAAACATATGAGCATTGATTAGCAAGCAAGACCTGCAGGAACAGAGAATGGTGATAGATGGAGCTGGGAAGAGAGAAGAATAAAGAAAACAGATCAACTTTATTATCGGATATTAAAAATTCAATTTCAAAACAAGTTGCCGCTCCTACAGTTTTCTAGTATGTAAAGATGATTTCACATGACTTGTGCAAAATATCACACTCAATACATGTGTGTCTCTGGGGGGTGCATTGTGCCTTTGATGTATATAAATAATATACCATAACCAAATACTATTACGTACAGTGGAAATCAGGTTGCCAGAGCAGGTCAGTCCAGTGTGCATGTTCCTCAGGGTCTCAGCAGTTACAGGTGAGGTAAAGAAAATAAAAGAGAAAAAGGTCAGTAACAACACTTTAAAGTAACAACACTTTGAATAATTATCTCTTTTAATAATTTTCTCTCAGTAATCACTCAACTACTGTCTTTCCAACAAACAGATTGACTCACCCTCACTATCATCACAATGAAACACGTCCAGAAGAATGTCATGCAAAGCTGCCTGCCTTCCTTCGACTCTCTCTGAACTGCCTGATCTTTTAATGTTCAATGTTAACCATTTGTGCAGATAGCATTAAGTAGAAAAGATCGCCGATGCTAATGTGCTGTTAGCCTACCTCCCGCGCCCTTAGTACCTGGTGGAGGGGGCGATAGGCTACTCTTCAAATGTTTCACAAAATACTTACCATCATGACTACTCTTACTGTTTAACATTTGGGTTTTGTTATGCTGTGTTCGTTATTCTCGCGTCCAGGTAAGAAGCTTAAAAAAGGAGACTAAATGGAGTCTCTGAGAAGGTTCAAAATTGGTACTTTAATTAATAAAAAGCGCGGTAATGTTACAAACAGGATATTGTTCAGTCAGGAGAGAAAGTCTGCAGCTTCCTCTCCGTGGTGCTGGCCGTGCAGAAGAGAGTTTACAAGCATTCGTTCTTCCCGCTTGCTGGCTGCTCCTCCTCTCTGGGAGCTGTGGTGACGTAGGGGACTTCCCCCCTCGTTCTCCTGTGTCCAATATCGCGTTAAACAGAGGATTTCGACATTTTACATTCATTTCTTACTTCCACATGCCTTTTCTCCTCCTTATCTCTTTCATAACTTTATATGTAATACATGTTAACGGCGTCAATAGCCACTTTAATGATACTAATGGGCGGTAGTCCCGGATGTCGTCATGAAGGATTTTCAGAATAAAAGCTTGGTATTGAGAACTTCCGGTTTTTTCCAGAATAAAATAGCATTTAAACTGACGGTATGTTTAAGGTACATTATGCCATAAAACATTGATTTTAATTTCTAACAGTTTACTTCATGTTAAGGCTAATACAAATGAAGTAATGTAATGTAATGCTAACTAACGTGCTCGCTACTAGCTAGGTAGCTAACTTGACTATGTTCCATGCAAAACATGTATATTACCCATATTACCTGATATGTTTGGTCCAATGACTCCTGGTCCTTTCATCAGACGGGAAGCGATAGAACGAGCAAGTGGTATGATCACTTTTGTGATTACAACCTGGTACAAAGCACACAGGCATCTTATAAAAGTGAATTTATTGGAGCAATCTCTTATATTTATTGGAGGGAATAAATCAGTTATGAGATCTTCTTCTTCTTCTTTGCTTTAATTGCGAGTCGCAACCAGTCTTGGAGCATTATTGCCTATGACATCACTTACGCGACCCAGAATGGGACTTGGGATTTGTAGTCTTTCTAGTTGCGTATTTTTCATAGTCTTATCTCAACAGTTTTACGACAAACTGTGACTTTTTTTACATGGAAATGATTGTTTAAGATTGACAAACATCATATGTGTCATTCGTGGCACAATTCAAACGGGATCAAAAGATAACTTTTCTCTCTCCATTGACTTCATTGTATAATTTTCCGCTTCCGGGGTCCCATGGACCGGAAGTAGATGGGCGTGACTTCGCCACTCTATACAACCAGCACAGCCCCTAGACGTCCCAGGGGATACATTTACATTGTTACAGCAGAGAAGAGCCAAATACAGCTTAATGTTACCTAAAGCATGCATAAAAAAAGTATTAAAGATTAAAAAAAGAAATATATATTTTTTAAGTTACACATTTTACATAATACACACCCTGTAACAGTTCTGCGGATTTAGCAGCCAGGTATATATTGCACAGTTTTTAACGGCATATATATATTGCACATATTGCAAATATTGCACATAGTTGTTATTTATCAACAAGATGTGTTATAGTCTGTGTTGTTTTGTGCGGGGTCTAAAGGTATTCTGATTCTGATCGCAAAAACCAAGCCAATACTATGCTGCGTTCATGGAGCTACGTGGAAGTGGGGAAGGACAAAGCTTGATTGCAGATACGTAATTTCACATTCTAGCACCACAGTTTATTGCTCTTATACCTTGATTGTTGCCAACTACGATGCTCAACAGCTCGCTTAACGGAACTTTGATGCTGGTATCAGTTTACCACCAATCACGGGAGTATTGTGTATAGAAAGTATTGAGTTATATTTCTCGCACTACCTAATATCCATGAGGGCAACATGACAGAAGGAGGCCTGCCACTCAGGATGCCAAACTACTCTTTGCTAAGCCCCGCCCCCTCAAGCAACATCAGGGCCAAAAGTCTTAAAGCGAGAAAAAAAAGATCTGAAAGCGGAAAAAAAAGATCTGAAAGTGGGAAAAAAACGATCTGAATGCGAAAAACTATCTGAAGGTGAAAAGCAATGTGAAACCTGAAAAAACAAGATTTGAAACTGAAAAAATAATTGTTTTGAATCTGAAAACGAAAAATCTGCAACTGAAAAAAATAAGGATTCAAATATCAAAATATGTAGGCTATAAAAGTGAAATCTGAAAATAAATATTTTATTCAAAAAAATTGCGGAACTGAATCAAAATAATATTCAACCTGAAAAATGATTTCAAATACTTATTTTTATTTTGAATACATCATTGTATTTTTCAACGTTCAGGATAAAAACTTGAACTTACTTACAAATACTTCATTTGCAATATCTTTTTGGGCCTTAAATCAAGTTCAGTTCAAACGTTAACGCATACTGTCCACCTGAGTGGACATACATTTTTTTTCTAAATTTGAAAAAACTAGATAAAAATAAACTAAAGTTAAAATCTTGTTTTTCATGCCCCAAGAGCAATAAAAACACTTGGTAAAAAAATCCTGAGTGAGGCTTTCATAATTCATGCATGAAAGGGTGATTAATTGGGCTGTAAGAGAGGTTGGTTGAAGGTGGTTTTTCGTGTCACACAGAACAATTTTAAAAGCAATGTAAATAATAACAAATTAAAAGGAAAAACAGATTTAAAAAAATACAGATTTCAGTATTCTGACACAGAACGATGTTAGAAACAATGTATTTCTATTGGTAGTATGTTTCGTGCCTGCACCAAATAATAACAAATTAGAAGGAAAAAAAGATGACAAAAAATACAGATTTCAGTATTCTGAGGCCCATTTATTTTCCTTGCGGACAGCAAAAAAACTCAGACATTATACAATTTAAAATAAAAGGGATAGGTTTAGGCTTAGGGTAAGATATTGAGTAAGAATTTTTTTTTATGAACCACACAGCTTCTGGTATTCCAAGACCCGACCGGACAAAAAGACGCGGTGCAGGCACGAAACATACTACCAATATAGATACATTGCTTTTCAAAAACTTCAATCGTTCTGTGTGACACGAAAAAAATGTGAAGATCGTGTTGGTGAACACGAATCAATAGATTAAATTAATTTCGTGACTATAACACAAAATGCCGTGAGACTGGGTTGGCCCAACAACTTAATCATTATAACAAACAGTTATAATCTTATACGTCTTATAAGATCTTATATTGTTCCTTATTATGCCTATAATCAAGCAAAATGTTACTAATGAGTTCATGGTATGATTGCTATAGGCCTAGATATTTTTCAGTATACAGTATAATGTTCATTTTTTTCACCACATCACAAATACTGTTCCTCCACAACCCTCTGGTTATGTCTTCTTTGCTTGTGCAACTTGTTTGTGAGCATCTATTTGTATTGATAGTCAAGCGCTTCCTCTTGTGCAACAACTTGCTTTTCATAGGCGGGGTGTGTCAGCGTCTTGGTGGTTGTAACCATGGTGATGGCAGCTGGTCTAAATAGGCTGCTTGCTGCCTATCCTGCATGTCTGTACTAGACTCTTGCTGCTTTATCATGGTCATCTGTGCTAAGCCCCGCTCTGACCCCCGGCACGCTACTCTAACCACATGGAGCAGATGCATGTTCAGCACCAGCCAATCACTGTAAGGCGACACACACACATACTCTCCAACTTAAGACACATGCATACTATATTTTGCTTAGCAACCTCCTATGTGCTGTCTCGACGCAGATCAGCATTTGCATTCACACTTAATAACCTCGAGACTGGTATCGGTTTTCTACTGCTATTACTGTGTATATTGTAGCCTTCTCTGCAGGCTAGCTATAGCTATAAGTGAAAACATGAAGAGGAATGCTGGAAGGATTTAAAAGTATGTATATACACTGCGTACTCCAGCAAAACATCAACTTAAATATGTAATGCAGCAAGACAGAAATATTCCTATGCAATCTTATTCTGTTTCTGTTTGTTTTTGACAAAGAGTCTGAGGGTTTGCAAAATGTGAACGTACATAATTCCAAGTCAAAGGCTGTCATAACGTGGTTTTCCACAATGAATGCCAGCCTCCTTTATTGTCATTTGTCATTATAACAAGTCTAACTAGCTACATTGCATATCAAACCAAAACCGAAAGCTCTGTTGGGGACATATATGATACAAAATGTAATGGCAGAGAGAGCCTTAGCAATGTTCGCAACACAGGTTAAGCTTTCTTTACCCATCAAAATTCAAAGTAGCCTTATTTTTGAACAAATGTACCCTTGCTAGCTAGCTAATTAAGCTAATGCTATGAGTTGGTTTGAAACACAGTCTCTGCTGTGTTTCAAACCAATGTTTTTTTAACTCAGTTGTTCGTCTTTAAATGAGAAACCTTTAAAGGGGTCCACACACACTTAATAATAATAAATAATTCCTTACATGTATTATAGCGCTTTTCCAGATGCTCAAAGCGCTTTACAAAAATTAATGGCTACAGCACATAATTAAAAACACAAGTTGTGGCCAACCATGATGTAAAAAGTAGTGGCCTTGTAAGTGGAAGTTTGCAGTATATGACGAGTATTGAAAGTTTCCAAGCCAATCCACGAATAAAACAAGAACACAAAAAAAGAACACCCAATAATGACATTTATCTGCCTCTGTATCAAAACTGACTCTAAACCATTCCACTATTCAATTTGACATTGCCTCCTTAACTCTGCCAAAAGACAATCATAAAACTGCATGAGGTATTTAGCTTCTAGCATTTTGGACTCATGATTCTTTCACACACACATACGGGTATTGGGCCGAGGGCGACACCGTACTTCCGGTATCCGCCATTTCACGCGAGGTGCAAGCAGAATATCATAGTCTATTGCCTTAATCAATATCTAGTCAACTCTAAAATACCACATAAATGCATTGGCATGATAATATTATTGTGACAAGTGGGGTATTCACCTGGTGTTTCCAGAAATTAGACGTAGATGCAGCCAAAATCGACGAAGGCCACTTTCGAGGGTCGTTTTTCCATACATCTGCAGGCAGTCTGTAAGGGCAATCCGACAACCCACACAGCTCTAGTTTACACTGGTAACGACCTAGAGCACACCCCTCAAATCCAGAGATGTAATTCGAAGACATGCAGCGATTTCTTCGGTCGTTAATTCAGAAAAAAATAATTATATATGGTGCGCGTTGCATTGTGGGTAGCTCGTGACGTCACTGTGTATGAAAGAATGTGACCACCCATTATGTGGTCAACAAGGCAGCTTTGCTATCGGTCAACAGTATGCACTTGTATGTAAGAAGTTGAACTCAACATCAAAGCACTGCTACAGTTCCATTAAATGTGAAATATGAAATATCATAAATGCTGGTATGATTGGTCCTATATATAATCTGCTGTCCCCGTTTAACCCTGCGACCACTGCCGCGGCTATGTTTGGCGGGCAACGAATGGTTCCAATCACTTACAATCAAATAAGTAGACTATGTATTCAATAATACTTTTGAGATCAAATAAAAAAATTTCCCTTTGAGTATCAGAAACAGAAAGTATCAAAAGTTGATAGCAAGGAAAGTGGAGGATTCGCCACATGTTCCATATATAGCAATGAATGGAGACCACGGAAAAACTCAAAGTACCATCACTACCTTCTGTAACGGCACAATTGTACTTCAGTTGAGGTGAAGACGGAGGAGATGTATTTTGGCAAACCATATGCCAGTTTCTGGGAGATGGCAAAAAATCACCCCCAATCATGATCATAATTAATCATGATTGATCACAGATTACCATTATGATTAGCGGGATAACATTTTCTTTCAATTATCCCACATTTTTTAAACAGTTTTTTAGCCTAGAGAAATCCATAATCTTCAATCAAGCTAACAGTCCGTTTGATTTGGTTGACTGTAATGACACTGAGGTGGTTGTCAACAAGTAGCTGTAGTAAATTGATTTGGAATTTTATTTAGTTTAACACTTTTTAGATCCTGCTTGTTTTACACTATTAGCCTGTTGAACCCCATCCCTGTTTTTCAGTGGCCTCATTTATAACGCCGTGCGTAGGATTCACGTGGCAAGGTTGCTTACGTAGTAGAAATCCAAAAAATAGGTACAGAAATGTTCCGACATGTTCCGATTCACCAAACATTGCGTACCGGCGAGGAAAGTGGTACAGCACTTCCGACGCTGGTTTCCCTTTATAAATCACAATCGACTCGAAATGCGGTGCAGCTTTTGCAGGCTTCACGTAACGCCCATATTTGCCTATAGTCAAATAAACGCCCATTCATTCATTCATTCATTTTGACTGACTTTATGAAGAAGATCGCAGGAAATGACGACAGAACAGCTAAAAAAGACATCTCACACCGTGTCAGATTTTGGTTATTTTGGGGAGGTCGAGATAAATCATATTGTTTGGTGGATGCAGTTTGAACCAGAGTAGCAGCATGGAGGTCGGATCGTCACCAAAATAAATAAATAAGTGGTCCGAAAAAGGTTCATGACAAAAACAATACACATAGCCTTCCTCAGGCAGTGTGTTTGTAACGGGGACAGGAGACACCCCCTTGATGAGAAACTGTAAGAAATGATCGGTGAATCCCTCCGGAGTGTAGTCATGACGACTGGATCTGAATTATGCTTTTGAATTTGGTGGTTTGTGTCCCAGCTGGCGGTCAGCTGTGTGCAGCGTCACCGCTGCAGCCTGTGCATCTCAACCCCCCCCCCCGCAGCAACTCTATATCCACCAGTTAAAGGAAATACAACCAATGTGTTGTGTTATATTCGCTGTACAATTGACCACATATGGTGTTCTTAGTTTCCATACCTCCTGTGTTTTACGAGCGACTTATCAAGTCTTGGCAAACGGCATAAAACACGATTAAACGTGATAGTAAACCATGCTCGTATCTACAACCTATAGAAATGCAAAACGGCGTCAGTTTAGACGTAATTCTGTCCTGCTGCTTACCGCATAATTTATGAGAAAACATTTCATAACATTAACACAACATATTCGAGGTGGTTTTAAATAACGTATTTATTTCTTTCTCCAAGTTACGTTTTTGTGTGCACTGAGGAGTCTCAAACAGGCGTTTGTTAAATCAATTTAAGATTGGCTTTAATCAATGTTTGAAAATGAATTCTTCATATATGATAAATGAGAGGTAACGTTTTATTTATGGTATTATTACCACATATTTCTCTCCATTCTTCCTTCTGCCAACGGTGTTGCAGTTCTCATTCATAACACTCCGTTTGATGTCTCACTATGGGATGCGCCTCATCGCGGAGCAAACAGAAGCATCAATCTCATTACGCCAATCCTGATTGGCTGGTGATCTTGACATCAGAGTCAGGGGAAAGTAGCTTGCGCCACAACGTATGCGTCATTCAAACACCTCTTCTCGCTTCAGAGCACATCTCTACAGTAGCCGGACAAGCTTCACTGTCCACAGACTGAACCCAAATACTTTTTCGGTCGACGGGCGCTCGCCGGCTACTCCTTCTGCTTCGCAGGAAGACGGTAGTACTAACGCTGTTAGTACTTGGAAATAAATCGCCCTCGCCCTTCTCTACGAGAAAGTAAGGTAGGTCCGATTTTTTCAAGCTAGCAACACACCTGTTGCTAGCTCGCTCCCTCTCTACTGACACCACGGTAGCGAGGAAGTTTTTTCTTTTCTCTTCCCCACGGAGGGGAAAAGGATTAAAAGAGGAGCATACTGCCACACCAGTCAGTATTCTCCGGGATTAAAAGACCCACACCGTCCTCTTTCCCCGGATTAAGGACAAGGTGGTAATACCTTTTTTTCCCGTCCCACCTGTCGAGAGCGGGCCCTCTCCACGCCACGAGGCGGCCAAGATGGACGCCCCTCTCCCTCACACCAGAGGAGTCAGGGACTCGGTGGCTCGACTCTGCGGCTGCGGGTTGAAGATCTCGGGCACAGACACACACCAGGTCTGTTCGTCCTGCCTCGGGCTGGAACAAGCCCGAGGCGCTATCGACTCATGCGGGACATTGTGTCCGCTTCACCGTCAAGAGCCTCCGCCGACGGCTAGCGAGACAAGCTAGCCTGTCGGAACAGGACCCCCCCATGTCCATGGACCCGCCGGCCGGCAGTCAAGAAATGGGGGCGTCTGCCACAGAGAGCGAACTCCTCTCCGTGTCGGTGTGGGGCTCATGGTCAGCGATGGCCTCAGAACCGGGATCCCGCGCCCTGACAGGCCGGGACCCGGTGACGACAAGACACCAGCTTTACCAAGCTGGGGCTCCCGGTTGGACCTCACCATGGTCTCACCCGCGGAGGATGTCCTCGAGTTGGACTATGAGGAGGACGAGGAGGGGCACGCCCTGGCGTTCCTCCTGTCCGAGTCGGATGACCAAGAAGAGGACACCTTCATGTCATCGGCCCAGGCTACAAATCCTGGAGCGAGGGCTGCTCTCCTCAGCCTGCTCTGAGCATGGACCTGCAGGCCGTGTGCAAACGCGCTACGGTCAGACTCAACGTTCCGTGGCCTGAAATGGCCAAGGAGACCTCCAGGTCCCGCTACGAGGGGAAGCATCTTCCCCAAACAGCGGGCAAAGGGAGGCAACTCCTCCCGGTGTTTCCGGAAATGTTGGATGAAGTGTCGGTCTCGTGGAGAGACCGGCCCTTCAGCAACAAGGTCCCAATCCAGGGTGCCTCCTCCCTGGATTGCGATGGAATGGAGAGGCTCGGCCTGCTCCGCATACCGCCCATGGAACCGCTGGTGGCAGCCCACCTTCTACCGAAGGTGGGCCCCTCATCGAGCAGGAACCCCACGCTGCCAGCAAAAGCGGACCGCTTTCAGTCCACAATGACTGAAAAGTCCTATAAAGCTGCAGCGCTGTCCTCCAGGGCCCTGAACGTGTCCTCGCTGCTAACTGCCTACCAAGCGGAGCTCTGCGAGGACCTGTTGGGTAGCCCGGGAGCAGCCACTCTGGACGAGATGGCAGTGGTCACGGACATTTGCCTCCGTGTCCAGTGATGCGCCGTCCAGGCCACGGGCAAGGTCATGGGGATCATGGTGGTGCAGGAAAGAGCGAGATGGCTCAACCTCACCAACCTCCCGGACCGAGAGAGGGAAGATGTGCTGGATATGCCCATCGTTCCCGAGGGAATTTTCGGCTCTGCTCTCACCTCCATGCAAAGGAGATGCGAGATGAAGAAGAAGGAGGACGAGGCACTCCACCTCTGCCTCCCTCGAAGGGTCCAGCCGCTGCCCTCGCAGCAGCAGTCCTTCACCCGAGCGAACTCTGCCCGGTTCAAAGCACCGGTCAAGCAGAGGTCGCAGCCCAGGCTGGAGACAAGGGCAAGTTGGCCGAGAAAATCTCCGGTTCCGGCTGCAGCTCAGGCTCAGCCAACCCAGAATTTCGGCCAGCAGTCGAGGAAGAAGAAGCGAGCGGCGTGACAGCCCCTCCTTTTCCCCTCCGTGACTGTGTTCCCGCCGCCTCGAGAGATGCCTAAACACCATCCTCAAGTCCGCACAAACACATGTCACATGCTGATTGATTCCTCTGTCATAAAACATTTGCCGCTGACGCATCCAGGCTTCAGGCCGAGGGCGCAGCTCAAAAAAATGAAAAGAAAATCAATAAAACCAATAAACAGCCCGCCAATTCTTCCCCTTTTGAGAGCAGCTACGGCATCTCTCAAAAGGCGGATTATTGACTGTCTGTGAAGGCACCACCGCCACGCGCATGCGCAGTGCCGGCTGGGGCCGGCATGAACTAAGTTCTCATGAACCTTTGTGGGAAAAGTACTGCGGTGTGAATGCGCCTATAGAGGCCCCAAGTCTCAGGCTCGAAAATGACATTTCCAGAACAAATGACCATAACTTCACTTCTAAAAGTGGACAATTAATAATCTTTTTTCTCAAAGTAATGATAAACCTTTGAGTTGGATGTAGAAATTTCAGAATCAATATAGATGTTTTTTATTTTAAAGAAAATTCAGATTGAACATAGTAAAAAACTGTAAATTATAGTGTCCGTCCAAATGTATTGTTTTACTTATAGTGAAAACCACCCTTGAATGATGGGATGTAGGCTAAAAGCTTTAGGAATCCAAAGTACAACATATAATAAGTACCCTGTATCAAGATTGATGCAAAACAAGTTACATTTGACCTTTTTAGAAAGGTTTAGCAAAAAAGACCCACTTCTGGGGTGATTTGGGTGGATTTTCCTTATCTCCGGGCCCCCTTGGTCGATTTTGCTGATTGACATCTCTTTTTAACTGCTAGAGCCAATGGAATCGAGGGGAAGTTCCACATACACACACAGGTTACCAAATAAGGAGTGAGAGTGACGCGTAGCCAAAACCGGAGTTGTGACACACTCTGGTGGCTACCATTAGCAGCTAATTTGTATTCTCTGATTTTTGCATACAAATTGAATTATGGATTATCAATACTTTTTTCAAAGTGACATACACATTGCTATAACCTATGGATTAACCTTCAGCCCCGTTTTTTCTCGTTTTAATGCCATTGAACACGACTTTTGATCAGAATAACAGCTAAGGTGAGCATATCTCTGTGTTTTGCTACCTAAAGCTACGTCGTGTGTTGCTTCCCCTGTCACGAGTTCTGATCGCTCAGTGATGATCCTTATATTTCTATAATCTGTGGACACTCGGGATGTTAGCGAAGCCTGTTTGTGCAGATCCAATAAGTATATCGATCAGTGTACACTGATCGATATACTTATTATGTCAGCTGGTATGCAGAGGAACAACTTCTCTGTCTTATACCAGAGCCAAAGGCACTCAACAAGCGCTCAGTCCAACTTGAGAAGCTTACATGGAAGTACCTAGAAAATAACTTTATGTAAACTAAAAATGTACTTGAAGTAATGCACGATGATCAGAGCTCTTGGTTAAGGTGTTCAGGCTATCAAACCCAGTGGTGTTCCACAAGCCACTGGTGGTGGCAAAAAACGAGCATGATTATAGTTGGCCTCAGCAAAGTGCCTCATAAAGCCTTTGCCTACCTGTTTGAGCCCTCCAAGTTTTGATGTTGGCCTTTCTTTTTCTGTGATTTTTTTTATTAGAAATTCTGCTGAATAAATGAATTATGAAGCAAATTACTGTCTTCTTCATTAGCTGCCATTTTCCTCAGTCTCCAACGTAGGGCAATAGCCTACGTGCCCCACAGCTGGAAAATATTATGACATCACACAGACTTGCTCACAGGTCCTAGGGGCGTACCAAAGACCCCAAATCAAACTCTGATATATTTTTTTAATTCTGTTAATATTTCTTGCTACTCTAAAGTACACATTATATAAGAAAACCCTGCAACCACAGACACAGCAGACCTTTGGGACGGAGATAGCCTTAGGAAGAAGCAAAGGCAGATACACAAAGTTGCAGCTCCAGCTCCAAATAGTGGGTATATCAAACCAAAACAATTTGATATATTCAAACAATTTTAATAATTTAATATAAAAGATTGTTTTAACAATAGAATTAATACTGTAATATTTAAACCAAAAATTCAGCCTGTCCTCCTACAAAAAACGACCATATAGGTCGATTGTTCAGCAGCTAAATACGACCCAGAGACACGTTTTAAAGTGTAGCCCCTCTAGTGGTCATGTAAGAAACAACATGCTCCTGTCGATTGCAAACGCTCCGGAGGGTCGTTTATTCACAAATAACCCTCTCTGGAAAATCCTAAATTGTGGAATAGTTTGGCCATTAAAATGCTTTTTTATTAGATTTCTAGCGAGAAGTGTATATTGTACTTTTATAATCCACGTCCAGTGGATGTGTAGGATCTACAGTTTGATAGATATACGAAGATGATTTGAGGTCTCGCCAGGAGAACGTGTACTGTATATGGGGCAACTTCCATGTAAAGTTAGCGTGGGTGAAAACAGTATTTCCGGTCTCGAAGTTTTCATAATAAAACCGGAAGTATTCCCCTCACTGTCAAATGATTACGCAGTGATATCTCCATTACTCATCCACTAAAGAACATCCGTTTATCCTTGTTAATTACACAATATTGATTGGTTTAAATTGTGTACAATGCTTTTGTGTTTTTAACCTTCGAGTCAGAGAAACAAATTGTTTTTTCGGAGTTTAGACACTACAGAGTTTCCGAAGACACTACACTACCCAGAATCCCCAGCTATCGTTTGGGACTACAACATCCGCCTTGCTTTACAAACCCCGTGATTAGCCCTCAAGCTCTGTGATTGGATATTGGAGTGGCAGTGCGACAAGGTTACGCTGAGCGTCAAAGCTCTTTGAAATGGAATGGAACCACGCCAGACTATCCAAAACTGGACTTGGACGGGTCCAGCCCGGCCCTCCCCCCCAGAATTACACTTGCTGGCTATTGTGTGTTTCGCAACATGTTCTATGGCACGTCTCTACTGGGAAATGTAGTTTTAAAAGACGTTTTCGTATTTCCCACAATTAGAAGTTGCCAGTTTTAAACTGTATACATCCCTGGAGGTTTAGGGGACATGAAACACATTGGTGTTATCAAATTTAAAACATATAATTAATACATGGGTGAAAATTGCTTGTGTCCATAATGGGCAGCATTAATACCACATGACAGCTGGACTTATGTCTGTGACCCCTCCTGTTGTTAATTGATAAGCCTGAAACATGCACTTTCAGATGCAAGTTTCAGATGCACATTTAGCAAATATGGCATGCCATATTTGCTAAATCTTATTTGCTAAATCTTATTTGCTAAATCTTAAGATAAGATACTTTATTGATCCCAAGTTGGGAAATGTTTTTGTTACAGCAGCATGTACTACTTTGTTCTACTCCACTACAATTCAGAGGTTAACCTGGTATTTTTACTCTACTACATTTATTTTTGTTACTTTGCAGATTCTGATTAATGATGTGAAATATAAACAACCCTTAAATCAGACTTTAGTTACACCTGAGTCAAATTCAGCCTTATCAGTTTGTCTGTTTTGCACATCCTCCTGTTAATATCTTTGGACGTCCTGCACTAAACTGTTTTATTGTAGAGATCACTACAGTATCTTCTAGATATTTTCCATTCTATATTTCTATCATTGACCCCTATTTTGTATGTAGGCTACTCTTAATATTTAAATGTTTTCATCAATAACTAAATAAATATAACTTATTCAACAACTACATTCAATAACGTGCTTTAACCACTAGGAGGTGCGGTTTAGACCAGTGGTCTAGTTAATAAAACATAATAATATCGTACATAATATGACTATTCACTTTATTGTGAGTTTAAAACAGAACGGTAAAGGAAAATACAGTTTCAGTCTCTCGATGTGAAGCTTATGCATTGTACCATGAACCTGTATAGACCTGTAACAGTCAACTGCATGAGGAGTTGGAAAGGTAGTTCAGAAAATCAGTAATATCTTTAAAAACTACAAAAAAGTCCCTTTCTCTCAGCTGTGCACCGTTATGGTGTAAATACAGACTATCTACTAATTGGTTCAAATATAAAAGTCAGCCGAATTAGTGTTGATACTGCAAGGAGACGTATTGTGTGAAAAGAAATGGAAGATGTTGTTTAATTGTTGATATATTTATGGTCCACGTCACGTATTCAGTTTTGGCGGCATCTCTTCCAGTTTGTTAAAAGGTCTTCTGATCAGGGCTCTATAAATACATATCTAGGGCAGATATGTAATATTTAATGCAGCCGAACCGTGTATTACAATGCCGTTATGTGATGACTTTCAAAGAGAAAAGCAAGAACACTCGGAATAAAGTATTATTATTATTTGTTTTAATGTTTTCCGATTTCATATCACATAAACACCATATCCCGACGTGCATTGCGGCGTGATTTTAGCCTATCAAAACCTCTGAAAACAGAAATGTGTCTCTCAGAATCGAAAGAGAAAAACCTATGGGAAAAACACAAAAGCATTGTACACAATTTAAACCAATTAATGTCGTATAATTAACTAGGATAAACTGATGTTTTTTTAGTGGATGAGTAGTGCAGATATCACTGTTAAATCATTTGATCATTGGTTTTATTATGAAAACGACGAGACCGGAAATACTGTTTTCAACCCGTAACTTTACATGGAAGCTTGCCGCATATACACGTTCTCCTGACGAAACCTCAAATCATCTTCGTAATATCTATCAAACTATAGATCCTACATATCGACTGGACGTGGATTCTAAAAGTACAATATATACTTCTCGCTAGAAATCTAATCATAAAGCGTTTTAATGGCCAAACTATCCTACAATTTAGGATTTTACAGAGAGGGTTATTTGTGAATAAACAACCCTCTGTAACGTTTGCATTCAACGGGAGCACTCGAGGCCGACAATTTTCAAACGTAATTATAGGTCGTATTAAGCGCTTGAACAAACGACATATTTGGTCGTAATAAGGGCTTAAACAATCGACCCATTTGGTCGTATGAGTTGGAGGACTTGTTGCAAAAATTACACTTTAAAATTATAGGGCCTGGAGAGAAGGTCCTGAAGGCCCTGACGGACTTCCACTGGTGTCCACCCTGTTAGACGTATGTCCACCCTGTTATCTTGGTATTTTTCTAGCATAGTTTAATGAATATATCAAATATCAAGTGTATATTTGTACTTTTATAAAGAAATGAGAGAGGTTGATTATATATTCTAGAAACTTTTAGTAATTCTTATTGTATTTAAGTTTTCTCATGAAAAACAGTGGAAAAATATGCCACGTTGTCATAATCTACACTTGTTTTTCTCAATATATACTACTTAAAACTAATTGGGTATGAAATATATATCTAATTAGAGTTAGGGACATACAACTATTGTTAAAAAGTCACTTTAATTGTAAGAATGCACTGAAAACTCATTTAAGCAGTTATGTGTATGTCCTTAACAGGGTGGACATATCCCGGGTGTCATGTGTTGTTAATATATCTATATATATAAAGATTTAGGTGCCTGAGCTTGACCAAAATGTTTTTTAGCAAATTAGATATGTCCTTTATAGAATAGAACATCAAAAAGTAGGTAAATCAACTATTTATTTCACCCAACTTGTGAAGTCCAAATGGCACCCTATAAAAAAAATGACCCTGTAGCTAGATTTCTGTGCTAACGGCTTTAAGATTTTTTCGCTCGTGGCTAATTCAGAGGCTCAGCGTTAGCTTTGTGGTTTTATTTGCAAAAAAGAAAAGAAATGATCAGTTAGCTGAGTTTCTTCCCGTTACATGGATATGAAACATTCATAGTTTATTAAATATTAAGAAGCCCTCAGACGCTGTTTCCTGCAGATGATGCGTTTTTCCGGCCGGGAGCGGGTCGATGGGGTTCAACAGGTTAAAGGTGATGAAGGATAGGACATCTGGGTCGTTAGTTGTCAGAGAAACCGGTTTCATTTATGTAATTCGGCTCTTGGTAAAAACCTCCTGAACGATGAACGATGAACGATGAAGGAATCCTTACCGGAATAAACTGATGAAGCCAATGACAAACTCCCATTATCCAACACTACGTCATGACGCCAGCAGAATCTGTCCTTGTTGCTGTTTTTATGAGAGACCCCTACAGGGCAAAACATAATGTTTGTTTACTATACCAGAAATTAGTGTAGTTTTATAAAAATAGTATCCTTATTTACTTTGATACATGTTGTAAAAATGTGTTAGTGGTACTTTGATTGTCGTATGTTGTCTAAATTAAGAATCCTAAGTGCACATGAGTTTCCTGACCTAACCCAGTCATTGCTTTAACACACACACAATAACATGTGAGTGTGCCTATATGTCTGTCAACAGCCCGCCTCTTATCTCGCAGCCTCGTCTTCAGCAGTCAATTAATGAGCACAACTTCCCTGAGTTGGTGGAGGTTTCTCGTGGTGCCAGCAGCAGCCACACCCCAACAGCTGGAACCAGGACAGAAGCACACAGCTGGGAGGGAGGGAGGGAGGGAGAGCCGGGTGTCAATGCAGCTTAACACGTCTAACACCAACAGCAGGAAGAAGGGCTAGAAAACAGACAGTGCACAGGTTGAATAGCTAAAATGCCCCGCTAATGCTTGCGACTGAGCGTGCACTTTTAACAGCAGTCTTGAGGGCACATTACGAGTGATTCAGAATAGTTATGGCATAAAAAGCCAGTGTGTGTGTGAACGGGGAACAATGAGGCCCTTTATGAGGTGAATACCGCAGCCTTTAACAAGGGCCCTTAACATATTAACCATGTGACCCGCTTGAACTCAGAACATGTCTTGAGAGCCCCAGCTCTCCTCATACACCCCTGAAACCAAGAATATACACATTTTGAAGAAGAAAAAAGCAAATCCTGCGTGTTTTTGTATTTTTCAAGATATTCTTCACTAAAATCTTTACTTTAAATGACCGTATTCAAGGACATTCGGCCAATTCATCTAAAAGTTTTTCATTAAATGACATCAGGTCTACACATAATGCTCGAGCAAAAAGGGATTAAGTATGTGTGAACGAGTGGGAGCAGCCCTGACCTCTGACCTTTAGTACGAGCTGGACCGCCTTTGCCCCATTGAGGCTGTGATGTCACCCCGAGTACAGAACAGCCATTGCTGGAAAAGAAGCCCTGAAAAAACAGAAGTGATGAACACGGTCCAGCAGAATAATTATATGAGAGAGGGAGTGAATCAGGAAATAGCTCTTGGTTAGGGAAACTCAAGAGTTTGAGGGAGCGCTGCCATGTGCTAAATGAAAACAGGATTTGAAAAAGAGTAATATGAAAGAACACAAAAGAAGACAAAATGTGCTTCTTTTTTTTTCGCAGAGGGGTGGCAGGGTATCCAGTAGTCAGCGAGGAGAATATCCCTCAAACTCCCCTCCTTTGCTTCCTCTCACTTTTCTTTCTACCTTGCCTTCAACCTCCTCCTTTTCTTTTCTTTCTTATTCTGGCTGGCTGGCAGGACTTCGCCTCTTTCCTCACACGTTTGAATGGGTATCTTCCCAATCACGATTTTTATTGCAGGAAATTTCAGCACACCACATTGCGTGAGTCGAAGGAGCGCTCCATTCTTAGCTCGGCACCGCTGAGTGCCAGGGTGTGTTGAGCTTGCCAGTGTGTGTGTGTGTGTGTGTGTGTGTGTGTGTGTGTGTGTGTGTGTGTGTGTGTGTGTGTGTGTGTGTGTGTGTGTGTGTGTGTGTGTGTGTGTGTGTGTGTGTGTGTGTGTGTGTGTGTGTGTGTGTGTGTGTGTGTGTGTGTGTGTGTGTGTGTGTGTGTGTGTGTGTGTGTGTGAGAGTGGGGTTAGGAAAGGAAAGGGGGAGGTGAACTGGAGTGGTGTTTGAGTCAGTTTGATGCCAACATTACATCCCTCCTTGTCCCCTCCTCCTCCCTCTCTTGGTAACAATAGTGAAGTCAGGAGAAGGAGGTGCTGGAAGTCATTGCGAAAAGGCCAAAAAAAAGAAAAAAAGAAGCATGTTGTCCTCTCTGAGTCACTGCAATGTGGCATAACTTCCCAGGAATTTTACTCAGAAGCCCCCTCACCCCGCCCATCACCATCATCACCAACTCCCAACCTTTGCCTCAGTTTGTGAGAACTTCAACTCCTCACCATCTCCTCACTTTTGCCCCTGGCAGCCACCTGGGTTTTTCTCTGAAAGAAGGCCGTGGTTTTCGGCCTGCGGTTTAATTGCAATAATATTTGCTGTACTCTGTTGCCTCCCCATCTCTATTCTCCTTTAACAACGAACATTATTTTTAGCCTCTGCTCCCAGTTCTGTCATTTCCTGTTGCAGGGCTCGCTCTGCTTATGACCACAAGCAGACTCAAACACTCTGTGCTTTACTCCCACCGTCACACCATTCCTCACACGCCCAAGCACAGCAGGTCCCCAGTGAACTGTCCGTGTCTTCACATCCACCGAAGAGATATAAAGCACAAGACACATGGGGCTGTGATTCAGCTCTGCTTTTAATCTGGGACGGATTAATCGTCTTGTAAAACATGCAGGGAAAAAAAAAAATTCAATTATTTCTTGTTCCCAATTCAGATTAGCAATTCAGCAAACAAAGCAACTGTTTTAACTAAGAGTGTTACAGTGCCATTGAATTCTACGGACTAGTTAAAGGGGAACTACGCCCATCTTCAAGATTCATACATGTTTTTGCTATGTTCTAAATCAGTTAAAAGATATAAGTAAACACGAACATCTGTACCCAAATTGAATAAACAAGAATGCTTAATGTCTAATTTGCGATGTTGTTAAGTATAACATGTGGAGCTGCTCCATAGACAATGAATTGGGAAAGATGTTACAGATGAAATTGAGAGCACCCAAGGGAATGTTCTGAGTATATGGAGACTTTTTCTGTTTCACAACTGAGAACTCTACAAAAGAAGCTCCCTTGGGTATTGAAAAAAGAACCAATCACATTCTGTGGGTCCACAAAATCTGTCTCCCATTCATCATCTGGAGAAGAATGAGTCCTAAAAACCCCGGCAATGAGTTGGCATTTTCACACTTCGGGTTGCCTTTGTCTTTGTCAATTGGGTTTTCCAATTGTTTTTGTTGAGATGCATGAAATAAAGTATGTGCTTAAAGTAAGACATTTTAACATTGTAGAATTTTGAAGTTTTTACCAGTCTTGGCAAAGGGCGGTTGCTAGCAACATTAAACACCATCTCACAGAACACTTGTCTGCCTTAATGTGACCGTTGTGTAGTTTGCTTATAGCTTAACGTTAGCATATTATTGTTGGTTGCATTTAAAAGATAGGAAAAGTGTTCATTTTTAAAGATTCTGTTTTAAATTTGAATAATTGTTATAGCTGCTCTTCTAATGTAAATATTTCCGGCTGTAGTAGCACGTTTGCACTTGTCGGCCACCGTAGCATCCCCTTAAAGAGTCTCAACAAGCAAACTTTTTTGCTTTATTTACTAGAGTCATTTTATATTCATACAGTTTGAATAATGCACATAAATCTACCTTGACGCCGATCCAGCGACACATTTTTTAGTACAAAATTCTGACCCTGGTTCACCCAAAACACGCGGACTTCACATGCAGAGCAAAGAGACGGTGCAAGACAAAGTTTGGACAGTAGACTATACAGATCCCTCCACAAATATACATTCAACAGGCAGCAGAATGACTGTGTGCATTCCAGCAGTGTGGTTCACAGCACAGCTGCAGCTGCAGAGGGTAGTGCAGTGACTGACCTGTGTATGCATGCATCCATCATTTTTATTTTATTTAGCCTTTATTTATACAGGTGTAGATCTCATTGATCATTTTAAAGAGAGACCTGTTCAGTGGTAACACTACCACACACAGTTACAGACAGACGGACACTAAACACAGAGGCAACACTAAAATACAACACCGTAAAAAAAGTAGTCATTGAAATCCATAAATAGTCAGATATAGCAGGTGCAAACACCCACAGATGATTTCTCCAGCTTTTTTAAAATGAGTTTAAAATCTGTGATGGGTATCAAACTGGTCAGCTTAAGTTCCTGCTGAAGTGTGTTCCAGGTCGAGGGGGCAGAGTATGATACGGCTTTTTTCCAAAGCACCGTGCGTACTGAGGGAACGGACAGAGTGATGTAATTTTGAGATCGTAGTCTATAGCTGTACTGTTTGTGTGATATGTAAGTGGATATGTAGAGGGGCAGCAGTCCAAGCATAGCGGTATAGATGAGTTTGTACCAGTGCAGTGATCTGTGCATTGATAATGATGTCCAGTTGACTAAAGCGTACAGCGTGCAATGGTGTCTGAGGGGTTTCCAGTCGGTTATGAACCTCAGAGCCCCATGGTAAACAGCGTCCAGCAGATGAAGGGAATGAGCTGAGGCATTCATGTACACAACATCCCCGTAGTCCAAGAGCAGCAAAAATGTGGCATCTACAAGCCGTTTCCTCGCACTTGTGGAGAAGCAGGCCTTATTTCTAAAAAGGAATCCCAGTTTTAATTTCAATTTCCTTAAGAGATTGTCAATATGTGGTTTGAAGCAGAGATTTTCATCTATAGTGATGCCTAAGTATCTGTAGGTAACAGCTTCAATGGGGTTATGCTGTGCAGACATGATGCAGGGAAGAACAGTTGGTAACTTTTTCTTATTGGAAAACAACATGACTTTTGTCTTATCTGAATTTAACACCAACCTAAGGTGGAACAGATGCGACTGAAAAGTGTCAAAAGCAGACTGCAGACGTTCAAATGCAAGGGCAACAGTGCTAGCACAACAGTACACAACAGTATCATCTGCATATAGATGTACAGAGGCATCAATACTTTGACCCACATCATTTATATAAATAGTAAAAAGGGTCGGTCCCAAGACCGAACCTTGAGGAACGCCTCTGGGCACATTAAGAAAGCTTGAGGAGAGACCGCTGAATTTTACACATTGCTTGCGATTTGAAAGATAATTTGCAAACCAACCAACAGCTTGGTCAGACAGGCCTATATGAGATAGCTTCTGGCACAGAATGCCATGGTCCACAGTATCAAATGCCTTGGATGAGTCTATAAAAAGGGCAGCACAGTAGCTCTTTGCGTCCAAGCCTTCAACAATGTCATTCACTTGTTACGGTTATCTGAGAGGACCCAAACGCAGGACACGGCAGAGTGTTACAAAGGTTTTATTTTGAGAAGAAGGAGCGTGGAGAGTAATCCGGTTGCTGGCGGCTGTTGAGGTGGAGGAGCGTGGAGAGTAATCCGGTTGCTAGCGGCTGTTGAGGTGGAGGAGCGTGGAGAGTAATCCGGTTGCTAGCGGCTGTTGAGGTGGAGGAGCGTGGAGAGTAATCCGGTTGCTAGCGGCTGTTGAGGTGGAGGAGCGTGGAGAGTAATCCGGCTGGAGAGTAATCCTGGAGCACAAGAAGAACAGGTAAGAAGAACATTCAAGTGTAGCGGAAATAGCTAACTAATTCTAAGAAGGCTGAGAAGGCTGAGAGTTTTACCACTGGGGTTTAAACAACGATCTGGCGCTGACAGGTTGTGGAGCTTCCGCTGATATGCAGGGTTGGGTTGTAACGGAATACATGTAACGGCGTTACGTAATCAGAATACAAAAATCAAGTAACTGTATTCAGCTCGCGTTACATTTGAAAAACGAGTAATCTGATTACAGTTACTTTCGTAAACCTGAAGTGAATACATTTTGGATTACTTATTGGAATTATTGGTGGAAAGATTTCCTCTCAACATTTAATATTCAAGTAGTAACAGCCGAATCATCACAGCCCACAAAACCTATTACCACCGCAGATGGAACAAAAAAGCGTTTGAAAAAAAATGGCGGGTCCGCTCGCTCAGTGAAACAATAACAACGAAACATGGAGGAACAAAAGTCTGCGTTTAAATCGCGTGTGTGTGGTTAAAACACATCAGCCTGCGGTCGCTCTTTAGTCTTTAGCCTTACTAATGATTATTTCTGAAGGTATACACAGTGAAGGCGGTGCGCGAAAGGCGGTGCGTGAAAGGCGTGTGCGTGAAAGGCACTGCGCGGCGCGCTGGTCTTCTCAGAGGCTGAGTTAACCCTTCCGCTGCCTCCTGGTGCTGCAGAGAGGTCATGAAGTGAAGGAGGTTTTCCTTCTAAAAAACAGCTGTGGGCAGCAGATACTGTGAGTGTCACGGACATGAATTCATAGATCAAGGCAGACTGGTGCACACACTCTCCTGTTTTGCCAATCTGGTGCTTAAACTATAGCTCTACACCCCTGGCCGAAATGTCCTTAAAATGAAGTCCGAGTTCGACATTTTAATTCATGTCCTACCAACACTGGCAGGACAGAAGGCGACACGCCCGTGCTAAGCCGTGTCCCTCACTCCTCACAAGATGCATCCCCAACAAGTGTATTATGTTGTTACATCGTTTCAGATGTGATGTTTCAGGCTGCGGCCCCACGAGGACGAAAACGGCTAAACGCATAGGATTAACGCAAACGCAATCGCAAACAAGCTTCCGTCCACATGCAATAATTATCCGAATAGTGTCTGCCCACACGAGACCGCTCCGTTTAGCTCCAACCGCTGGAGAAGCTGCAGTACATATGCCGAGCCTGTACGTGGCGCTGTAACTTCCTCCACAAAAGCAGCGAAGAAGCATGGTTGTCATGGTTGCCCTTCTGTTTTCTTCTCCGCGGTGGGGGCCGAGGGAACCGGGCAGAGTTTTTCGCCAGTCAGCGTGTATTAAAGTTGAAATCTTCCGGACAAAATTATAAAAGTGCCGGTCAAAGGTCTTCTTTGTTATTTATTGAGCTTTAAAACAAATGAATAACGACTCTATATAATATAATAATAAAATACACGGAGCCTCTCTTTTTCCTCCCTCTCTTCGGACAGCGTCAGTGTCTGTCTCATGCAGCAGCTGATCCAGTAATGAGTGACCCGGCCGACAGTAAAAATAAACATATTTATAACTAGTTTAGGGAGTTTGAGAGGTAATTAAAATAGCTAAGGGTGATGATCTGACTTGAAGTGTGTGTTTTGCTGCAGCGGGAGGAGCTGCAGGTGAGCAGAGCTGCGTGTCTCCGTCCTGTCAGATTAGACTTCACTCGCGAGAGAAAGATAAATAATCTGAATTCAGGGTGCAGTTTACTTTGACGTGGGGGTGAGCAGCAGAGGTGGGGAGAGGCGGGGCTATTGCCTCATCATTATTGCTGTAGATGTTGCACAAACAACTGTAGCATGGTCAATAGCGTCCGGAGCACGATAGCAACTCTGCGATCCGCCATTGTTGTTGTTGTTGGTGGCGAAACACTTCAGCACTGGCGCAGGGTAAGCGGAGGTGAGCAGAAGAGGTGGGGAGAGGCGGGGCTATTGCGCAATCACTATCAGTGATCTGAAAATGTCCGTATAGGGCGCACACACGGAGCTGTTTGACCCCCCAGAGAGTGGCGTATGCATTTCTATCCACCTTGGGACCCGTTGTCGTTTCCTCAGTCGTTTAGTGCCGTATTCGGTCGTCCTCGTGTGGCCGAACGGTCTATATGACACTAAACAGTAACGCAAACGACCGAATTCGTCCTCGTGGAGCCGCAGCCTCAGTTGTGCTCTTGATAAGCCATTAAAACAGTAAAAACACGTTCAGTTTCCTTTTGCTTTTTGTGTCTCCTGTTCACCAAAACATACCCATCTGTGATGGAAAAAGAAAGTAATCCAAAAGTAATCTAAAAGTAATCTGATTACGTTTTTAAGACACGTAACTGTAACTGTATTCGGATTACTTTCAGAGCCATGTAATCAGTAATCAGTAACTGATTTCATTTACAAAGTAACCCTCCCAACCCTGCTGATATGCCATTAGTAATGGCTGATGGAAATCAGGTGTGTAGCAGAGGAGGGTGCCCAACTGATTGCAGCAGGTGGAGGTTGAGCCGGGAGCCAGGAGTGGCAGCCACCACGCCCACACAGACAGGGGAAGGGAAAACACACACAAGGGAGGTGGCTGGAGAATACAACCACCACATCACTACTTTCAAAGCAGCCGTTACTGTCGTGTGCTGCTTCCTAAAGCCTGACTGGTGAGGAGATAGAATGTTGTTCAAGCTTAAATATTCTTTGATTTGATCATTTACCAGCCTTTCAAGTACTTTAGCTAAAATAGAGAGCTTGGAAATTGGTCTGTAATTATTCATCACCATGGGATCACCACCTTTCAATAAGGGAAGAACATTTGCAGTTTTCCAAACATCTGGAATGACATTGCTTGTTATAGAAAGATTAACATACTAGACATACTAACTATGGATGGCATTAATTTGGCCTCCAGTGAGACTGTAAGGAATCTTGGTGTTATATTTGATCAGGATTTATCCTTTAACGCCCACATAAAATCAATTTCAAGGACCGCCTACTTCCATCTACGTAACATTGCAAAAATCAGGCATATCTTGCCTCAAAACGATGCAGAGAAACTAGTCCATGCATTTGTTACTTCTAGGCTGGATTATTGTAACTCTTTATTATCAGGGAGTACCAAGAAGTCAATCAAGTCGCTTCAGCTGATTCAAAATGCTGCGGCTCGTGTACTAACCAGCGTTAGGAAAAGGGACCACATTACTCCTGTTCTGGCTGCCTTACACTGGCTCCCTATAGAACACAGGATAGAATTTAAAATTCTTCTTCTCGCCTACAAAGCCCTTAATGGGCAGGCGCCATCTTACCTTAAAGAACTCATTATACCCTACTGTCCTACTAGGGCATTGCGTTCCAAGAATGCAGGGTTGTTGGTTGTTCCTAGAATCTTTAAAAGTACAATGGGAGCCAGAGCCTTTTCTTATCAAGCTCCACATTTGTGGAATCAGCTTCCAGTTTGTGTTCGGGCGGCAGACACCCTATCCGTTTTTAAGAGTGCGCTTAAGACCTTCCTTTTTGATAAAGCTTATAGTTAGGGCTGATTAGATTCAGCCCCTAGTTTTGCTGATATAGGCTTAGTTTGTCGGGGGACATCTTACTTCTTCCTTCTCTCTGTCTATACCCGTGTACTCTCATGTTCCGATTAACCCAGCTTCCCCAAATGTCTTTCTTTTTGGTGTCTATATACGCTGGGATCCGGAGTCATGGATGATCCTGCGGTCCTGTGTCCTGGATCGCGAGCGCTGGATCTTGAGTCGTGGCTGTGGTCCTGGATCATAGGTCCTGGATGGATATCCTCGTGGATTCATCTTCCTATTATACACACATGCATTTCCAAACATTTGGACTACCTATGTTGCAAATGTATTATCTTTTCAATTTACACACGGCATCTATTGCACGTCTGTCCGTCCTGGGAGAGGGATCCCTCCTCTGTTGCTCTCCCTGAGGTTTCTCCCATTTTTCCCTTTAAACTGGGTTTTCTTTGGAAGTTTTTCCTTGTACGATGTGAGGGTCTAAGGACAGAGGGTGTCGTATTGTCATACTGATATTCTGTACACACTGTGAAGACCACTGAGACAAATGTAACATTTGTGATATTGGGCTATATAAATAAACATTGATTGATTGATTGATTGATTGATTGATTGATTAAAAACATGACAAAGTGGTTTGGCTATAATATCTACAGCTAGCCGTAAGAAACAAGGGGGGAGATCGTCCGGACCTGCTGATTTTTTTTGGTCTAGGCCCTTTAGTATGGGATTAGATTTGTATCATAAAGATAAAGCAACACTTTCTCAGAATAAAGCAAAACTATGAGTTTAAAAGAAGAAAAAAATGAAGTCAACCAAAATAAAATAAATTTCAAAAATAAAACTATAAGTTGCAAACAAATCATTTGTGTAATCATGTAAACTATGAATATTTTGTCTTTGTTTTAACATAGGTTTTTGTTTGCAGTTCTTGTTTCTTCTTTCTCAATGATCAGACTTTTGCTCTTTGCTTTTTGCTGCAGCTTTCTCTTTTGCGCTCCCTCATTTTTTGTTTGAGATTTTGACACAAACATCCCAGGTGGGCGGGACTTTCAGGAGTGTGTCCCCATTGGCTACTCAGTTTTTGAGTGACAGCCCACTACACCACAGATCATACAGTGCAACGCAACTCATGCAGCAAACTCCGGAGTCCACTCGGCCACGTTAGTGTCGGTGTCTCCTGGGGAGTTTTCATGAACATATCGGACTTATCTTATGGATTGCTGTGCATTATACTTGTGATGTGTAGTTCATACTTTATTCCAACTTTAAATATTTTAATACCTGAACACACTGCTGCTGTTAAATCATTTCCCAATTTGGGATTGATAAAGTGTCCGTCTGTCTATTTATTTTATAGATTAAAAAAACACATCTATGTATTTTCAAGCTAAAGGTGATGCACAATATAAACTGTATCCTATTATTTTTCAAAGACATGTTACATTTCAAAAGCATATTGCTATGTTTAGGACAAACAATTAAAGACTGCTTTAATTTAACAAATTCTACAATATAAAAGTGGCAGATTTGCTTTATTAAACAGACCAGGGGCCTCATGTATAACGCCGTGCGTAGGATTAACGTGGGAAGGTTGCTTACGTAGTAGAAATCCAAAAAATAGGTACAGAAATCTTCCGAATACAATACTGTAACATTTCATAACATTAACACAACATATTCGAGGTGGTTTTAAATAGCATATCCGTATTTATTTATTTCTCCAAGTTATGTGTGTGTGTGCACTGAGGAGTCTCAAACAGGCGTTTTGTTTAATCATTTTAAGATTGGCTTTAATCAATGTTTGAAAATGAATTCTTCATATATGATAAATGAGAGGTAACATTTTATTTATGGTATTATTTCCACATATTTCTCTCCATTCTTCCTTCTGCCAACGGTGTTGCAGTTTCTCGTCTCTCCAGTTTTTGTGCTTCGTGCGTAGTACGCATGGGTCAGAGTTTGGACCGCACATTTTCCCGCCAAGTTAGTATTTTATAAATCGCAAACATTGCGTAGAAACTGGCGTACGCCATTTTTTGGAGCGTATATCCCTTTATAAATGAGGCCCCAGGGGTTATCATGTCATCAGGGACTGAATACAGTGCGCTGAAATACATGGTGGTGTATGCAGAACACTCTGGAGAGAGTCCAAGCACATCCAAATACATGTCACTTTAACTGATAACGCAACGTAATCTACTGTAAGTGCATTTAAAGGATAACATATGGTGTTCCATTGGTAGAATAAGTACTAATGGTTCTGTATGTAATAGAGAAAGAAAGATGGTTGACCTGTGTCGACCCTAAGCCAGGCGCTCGATCACTCTGTGCTGGAAGAATGGTGGTTAACCAATCTCTTGGCCACTGGTTGAAAATGTTTAAAAACTCATGAAGAAAGCTTATACATTTAATGACATTTAGGAAATGTTTTAAAAATGTGTTGAAAAAGTCCTGACATGAAAGTGTTAAATTACAGTGATAAAAAAATGACTGATCGATTGTGAGGAATGTGTGCTGTACTCTGTTCTATGTTCATGAATGTATTTGAAATGTATTTATTTACCTAATTACATTTTATTGTCATTATAAATGTAGGTCCTTTAAAGCTTTGTTTTTTTGTTATTTATTGATTGTTTGCGATATTTTTGATCAATTTGGGGTAAGGTTTCAGTTCATTATGTACAATATATTAAATGTAACAAAAACATCTTGGGGAATAAAGACAGAAGAGATTGCTAATTAAAGCACAAGAGAAAGCGAATGACCAAAGAAGAAAAAGAAAATTAGAATTACCTCTCTTTAATTTCAGTTAATCTATTATTATACCCATTAGTAATGCTGAGGTCAGGCTGAATGGTAACAACGTCAAAACGAGGTTAACAGTTAAATCTCACTATGTTTGTTGTTTGTTTTTTGAATGTGAAACTGTTACAAAAGTGTGTTTCCACATCATTTCCTAAAAAAGCCACAAGCTACAGTTTTGAGCAAATGTATCTCAAACAGGAGTACATTGTGAATTTGTGGGGGACTATTTTAAGGCATGTATTAATACACACTTGGTACGCTGAGGAGTATTTGGGGCAGCAGGACGGTGTATGTGGGCCTGACTAAAATAAACCAGTGTACGTGTGCATAGTAATGACGCAACATGTCACCAGTGACATATAGACAATACCTATTATTACGATACATTCATTTATCAATGATAATAAGGGGTTAATAGAATAAAACGACAAAAAAAACAAGTTCATTATGATTCTAAGCTTCAGAGAAATCAATTGCTTACAGTATTAAACAAGGGCAAAACGTGAGTCAGATTACCTTGGTCGTGGGTGGATAGAAAATGTATGATGAAGTCAAGGAGGTCACAGGTTCAGATCTGCAGATGCCTTTGAGCAAGTTACCCAACATCTCCAGTGGAGTTGCTCAATGACCTGTGGTAGATTTGGGCAGCTCCCATGCAGGATGTGAAGCCGAGCCGAGAAAAGAACACGGAGCTCCAAGAACCTGAGGAAACAAAGATTACAAGAAACAGAAGCTAAAATAACTGG
The DNA here is from genome assembly GCF_902827115.2 of Pseudochaenichthys georgianus. Taxonomy (NCBI): domain Eukaryota; kingdom Metazoa; phylum Chordata; class Actinopteri; order Perciformes; family Channichthyidae; genus Pseudochaenichthys; species Pseudochaenichthys georgianus. Next base: position 12,404,156 of record NC_047517.1, on the reverse strand, counting down.
TTTCCACTGAAGCTGAAACTATTGCATTGCTTGGTAAAAAAAGTAATTTCTCAAGAGTTAGTAAATGAATATGGTGTACAGAAAGGGGGCATTTTCCCTAAAAGGCTTATTAGTAAGGCACAGCGCTTGACTTAAAATAATGTAAACATTCCTATTTGACATTCCTTCAACATTTATAGAACGTCAAAGGATATCATTCAACACCAGTGCAGCTCATATATTGTGTTTCTATCCCTGGAGCGGGGTTATATGTGTCATCGTTGACAGAGAAAATAAAACATGTCAGCAGCATGTAAACAGCCTATAGGGACCAGAGGAAATATGTCATCACATTAACAAAACCATTGAACCTCTCACGACCTGGGTGGGTTGCCCAGCTGTGTGAGTCACTGGGTGTCTTAGAAGAGACCCTGGGGCCTGGATGAAGATCTGGGCTTCTTTGTGGTCACCCTTAGCTGATTCACACTTCTCGGAAAGCCGCTTTAAGAGGAAACCGCAAAACAGCCTCAGTTCTCGCTGTCTTGTCTTGACCTCATCCCGTTCTCTTTTTGCTGGTTCTTATTGTTTCGCTCCACGCCTTGCATGACAGTAAAGGGACAGAGCTGCTGTTGTTTTTCCTTGTTCCAGCTCAACATGATAGTTTTGCATTTCGTCACTGCGGTTACAGTTTCTAGAAAATGATTAATTGCGTTTCTAACAATGTGCAAAGTACTCAGATCTTTTAATCACTAAAAGTAGTAATACTACAGTGATAACATTTGTACTTAATTTTTTACTTAGGGTTAACCCTAACCCTAACAGTGCAAAAGCATAAACATCACTACATACTTAAAGTACTAATTTCAGAATAATATATATAATATTATTGCATTGTAATTATTTATGCATAAATGGGTTTTTCAGGTTATACTTAATTTGTGTTTCCGTAAGGCCCATATACTGCCATGCAACTTGAATTTCACCAATGTATCAATCATGTTTTACCTTAACCTATAATAATTAATTATTTGTTGATTATATTTTTAACTATTTATCTAAATCTTCAAAGTAACTAAAGCTGTTAAAAGTACAATATGTTCCTCTGAACTGGAGTGGAGCAGATTACAGTACTACAGTAGTAAATGTACTTACAAAATAACAGTGAACTCTACATTCTTGTTGTTGGACTTGGTTAAACACATGAAAAGTGTTGGTCGTAGTCATGTAAGGAATTAAAAAAAGAGAACTTTGGGCAGATTCTCAGCAAACCTTCTCATGCATTACTCAATTTACTTGTCAGATTGTCTGTCTGTTACATTTCCGGGCATAGTTTACCCCTTCTAAAATGGGTTTTCAGATGCTTTTAGATGATCAAACAGGGACATTGTGTGAATCATCCTGAGGCTCTAGTTCTTGTTTCCAACATTTAAAGTCAGTTTAATTTATTGTGCTGCTTTTCTGTTTTCAGAAAGTGACATATCTAAATCAACCCAATATGGTGGACTACTGTTGTATTGCTTCAAGGGCTTTTCTGTGACTGTAATTTCACCTCAGGTCAAAGACATAACTGTCTTCTAACAGGGTCATTGTGGGACTGATTTATAATTATAGCTTCATATGTGGTATACCATTATGTGTGGTAACTTTATATGCATCTTAATGCTTTACTTTAGTCTTGATGTGGCTTGGTACCACCGAGTCCAGTTAACACAAAAGCAGGCACAGACCCCCTTTCCTTGTTTTTTTAATATCTGCGGGAGAACCTAACACGCAGTGGATTTGAGAAGCTTATTCATAATTCAATTAATTAAAGAGAGACCAGTATTCCAAATGCCAGTGACCCATGCAGTATCCCGCCGTAAGAAAATACATCTCCACCACATATCCCATAGCTCCACCACAAGGCCTATCTGGACCCATCGCTTGCCTGTCCTGCTGCCTCCATAATGGTGCACCAGCCACCGCAGAGGCCATAGCTCCAGCTCCAGGCCCCATGGCTGCTCCACCACACTGCCTCTGCCTGCACGGGGAATGAGGGATTAAATATAATGCTTGCATGTCAAGTCTGCAACGCAAGAGAGGGAGCGAGGAGGAAGGAATTTGTCAGAACTCCATAAACACATACATGGATTTGGCTCTCGATGCCAGCGCTCTGAGCGAAGGAGAACTTTCCGGAGGCTCGCTTGGCGACGGGGAGGCCGAGGGTGAGAGTAAGCAGGGCTGCTGAACGAGCCCAGAGTTTAGGCAGAGGCCAGCCAAGCAGCAATGATACACTGCACTGCAGGAGAAGGACAAAGGGGAATGGGAGAGAAGAAAAGTGGTAGAAATGGGAGCAGAGAAGCAGAATGAGAGGGGAAGAAAAGGATAGATTGGGCATACTAAAACCCAGCAATCTGAGCTGGATGGGTTCAAAATCAAAACATCCCCCTGTCATGTATGTACCATAAAATTGCCTTTAATAGCCCAGGCATTTATTTGCTTTAAGCATTGAACTCAACTGGTATGTCTTTGGGGGAAAGCAGCAGTATGGGACTGGCCTTTAGTTCCTTTCTCACAAAACTCAGCTCAGCAAAGAGGGAAAATACTATCAAATTGTTTATTTAAAGCATTATTAAAATGACTGGACCAAAGACAGTTAATAACATACGTTTTAAGGCACACGGCATAGAGACATAGCACCTCTCAATATCCTCTTTAAACCCACCTACTTGTTAGCTTCCAGCCTTCCGTAGACTGCAAGGCAACGAAAACAAGCATACCCAACAAAAAGGTGCAGGAAAAGAGAAAATATTGGACAATATATGGATTGCAGTCTTTATTTGACAAACTAAGTAAGCAGATAGTGAGCACTGAAAATAGTCACAACTTAAAAACAATGCTTGGATTCTTTTGATCGGTGGACTACGGTGGCCTACACGCGCTACAACGCCCCAACACATTTGCATTGGGAGAAACAAGTTGCAATTTCAAAAAGGATGCAAATATAAAAACTTGAAATGTGCCAACACATGAACAGGGCTGCCAACACTCACGCAATTAACCCATATCTCACGCACTCACGCCACACATGCCTTTCCTCACGCTAAGTTTTCGTCCAAAATAAATGTATAAAAATATACAAATAAAGTGAAGGAACAGCAAACCGAGCGGTCTACGAAATGAGACGGTCTTCTGGCTTAGTTCAGTAAAGTTGGAACGATATTGGGAGATTCTGATTTAATGGATCAATAACTCATGAACAAAACGTTATTCAGACACAAATTGCGTCTCCTAAGTACCGTGGTAAGGTTGTAAAGTTAACAACGAACTACAATCACATTTTGATCAACAAAAAGCCAATACGCGCCGTCATCCGAGCTGGACACATTACATTGGTCTCTATCCGCAGCCGGAGAAGAAACGAGTGCTCAGGGACCGTCTGCAAAGTGCAACTCCGAAAAAAGAGAATACAATAATATGCAATCACTATTATACAGCTTATTACTACCGAACTCACTACACACATCAATAGTCTCCTGTGTGTCATACTACAGCAAGGAGTTTTGAAGAATATGCTTTTGAATAATTGTGGGGAATATTTATAAATCTTCAATAACTATGGCATCATCTTAAATAACTTTACTATTATACAGTATATTTCTACCAAACTCACTATTTGCATTGTTGTTGTTAGCATCTGGTTAGCTTAACGGATATTAGAAGCTCTTTCTAAAACAAGGAAAGGGAGAGCTCTGTCCTGTCAGACTGAGAGATAACTACAGCTCAGTGAGGTAAGGGACTCTCTGTTTAGATAGTTAACTTGGGTCTCAAATGCTTTGGTCACCATTTATGAGAATAAATGAAAAACAGTTATGAAATACTATATGACAGTAAAACAAGAATACAGTTTAAAAGGTGAGTGATTTGTAAAATATCCATAAAGAAAAAAAAATCTGTTTACAGTTCTGTTTCATATGGGTGTTGAGAGATGTATCCATAAATTCATTTTGCTCTCAAAATGCACTAGATTGATGCATTTAACTTCAATATTTAGCATGTCCCCCCCCCCACACTTATAGCACTTTACCTCTGCTTACACCTATATGCCATTGTATATGCTGTGAGCGGATTATTGAGCCTTCATTGTAAGAGTCGCGGGTACACTGTGTATGTGCGTATTCCACTGTAGCGCCCGGTACATTAATGGGAAACCCTAGTTTGCACATGTTCAATACATTTGTAACACTGTAGCCTACACATGAACGTTTCTTTTTTCGGTTCACCAAAACAATTTTTCACTCCAAGCTGAACTCAAATGTTGGCAGCCCTGAAGAAACATCTTCACCAACTTTACAACACATGAGTAGCATTAAGAAAACATTCACTAACTTGACGAAACATGCACAGCGTAAACTAAAAGCGCTGCATAAAAGAAACACTATCATCACAAAACGCTCAAAGAAGCTCAAAACACAACTGAAACGGGGACACTTAAAAGTGATGCACACAGCTAGGACTGGAGCGCTTGGTCATGCTGGGAGATTATAAAGTTGCCAAACAATAATTTTCACGGGAAAGTTAGCTAATCTGTACGTTTTATTGGTTTACATTTAACAATGTGATCGCATGAAGCCTTCCGATGATTTTGCATATCTGCTGTAAGCTAGCTAGCTAACATAGCTAACCTAGTCATTTCAAATGTAAACAGACTAACTGTCTGAAATAGACTAACTCTGCCAACAATGATAGTGTGTGCATCACTTTTTAGTGTCCCCCTTTCCGTTGTGTTTTGAGCTTGCAGTGTATTTGTATTTACAGAGTTTTGTATTTGCAGCGTGTTGTTTGTGCAGCGCTTTTAGTGAACGCTGCGCAGGTTTTGTGAAGTTGGTGAAGATATGTGTTTACATTTGCATAGTTTCTGAAAGTGCAGGGCGTTTATTCTTATAGAAATGTTTTTGACCATGTAACGCGTTTGTCAGACTTAATGGCCGCTTCAAATTGATGCATTTACCACTTTCTTCCCTGTTTTTTTCTGTCTTTACCATGCCAGAAATCTGAATAAACTATACATTTGTGCTCACGGATTCTGTAAATTGAGGAAGTAGATTAAATTGCAGAGAACTTAACCAATAGACCCATCTGTAGAGTTTACCTGGCATCAATCTGAGACCTGGGAAGAATTTCCAGAACGTGTATCCACACTTGGCGTGTAACAAGTATTTTGCATTATTGAAGATTTCTGGTATGTACATAGAAACAGACTGAGGTAGGATCAGAAAAGCAGAGAGCTATGTAGAAGGAGAAAGAGTGAAGGAGGGGGCGAGGCAGAGGAATTAAAAGGAAATGCCCACTGACATTTTCCAGTGTCTCTGCCAGAGAACAACCAAAACAAAAAAGAGGTCTGTCCAGATGCCGTTCACTGACTGTTAGCATGTGGTCCAACTTCTCTGCAGCGGAGGGGAGGGGGAGATTGACAAAGTAAAGAGGTGTCGAAGCAGGAGCTTAAGCGTGTTTGAGATGATGGGGGTGCGTTATAAATGGTGGGTTGGACTTTAATCAGATTTATGCCAAGCAGAACCTGGACTCCATTTGGCTAGCAGATGTTGGACAGGTGGGACGGAGTTGGAGGTCTGTGGGGGGCAAAGGTCATAAGGCTTACTGTAGCCCGTTTAGAAGCTTCCGTGATAGAGATCCAGCTGTATCAGATCCAGTCAGAGTTATACATCAAGAGAATTCGACAAGTAAGGACACAAGAGTGAGGGATCTTCCTGCTTATGCCTCGCTTCTTCTTCTTCTCCAGATGATTGGCCCTATTGCTCTTGGCCCAGTCGGTGGAAGAGGAGCGACCTCCAGGCCCTCTCAGGCGCTGGGAGGTGAGCTCCGCAGTGGGTGTAAAATACTGTCGGACGGATATATTTCTCCAATGAAATCTGGATGCAATCCTTGTGTGAGCGCACGCTGGCCTGTGTACGAGCATTTGCGTAAGGTTAAGTCGAGGTCAACGCTCACTTTGCCGCCACAGACTTGGCGATTCTCCAGCAATAGAGAAGCAACAGGAGCACAATCGCTCTGTGTGCTCGTCGTCCTCTCCTTCTCAGTGTTGCTGTAGTTTGTGTGCTGATAACATGCAGGCAGCCATGTGGTGTGTATCTAAGTTGAGCTCTGGGCTTAGCACTGTGGGTGTGGAGAGGAACGTGGGCTCAGAGCGGGAGAAGTGAAGGAAATGAAAAGCCTAACTAGTTCACAAGTGAGGCAGGAGTCAGTTGAGCCCAAGGAAATGTAACAGGAGCAAAGTTTTCCCCTCACACACTGCCCATGATTTAAGAAAACGGGGCTGGCCTCACAGCTAAAAATACAAAATATTACTGACCTCACTACCAGATATGTTGCAACTGAAGGAAATTGTTTAGTGTTTTGAGAATTACTTTCATTTACTTGCTAGCTGATAGTTAGAAAGATTAGTACCACTCTCACATCTATATGCCAAACATGATTCTTAGCTTTTCCGTTAGCTTAGCTTAACATTAGGACTAGAAACTAGAGATGTTAAGATTCACCGATTCGCATCGGTGCACCGGCATAAACGTTCACGATGCGAGTGCACCGGTTGAAAGAGTGCACATCGGCTACAGTTTGGGTTGAACTCGCGATGCATCGATTGCGTAGCGTCTTTGCATCGGTAAAAAACTGATTCAAAATCCCCTCATCTTGTCAACGCTCAGCAGAGACGATCTTTGATATTTGCTTCGCCACTACGGAGGCCGAGAGTCTCAGTTATCAACACACACGGAAGTTGAGGAGAAAGAGAAACACAGCGCACCGAAAAATACCTACAAATCAAACGTTTGGCAACACTTCGGATTGTTCAAGAAAGACGGTGTAATAGTCCTTTATGCTATATAGTTGACCGCAGGTCATGGAGAGTAATAAGGTATCCGTAGACCTTTGTATGAGGTATCTTTATTACTTAACAGGTAACAGCCATGATACATAGATCCGTCCAGAAGCGGGCTTGCATACACACAGTATCACTCCGCAGCCGCACGCCATCAGTAACGTCCTGATGGTATATGTGCGCGGCACTATATACTACAGACGGTCAACTTGAAAAATCGCTCGCAAATTGTTAACGATGCCGAGCCGCTTTAAAGTACACACGTAGTACGAGGAACTTAGCGACGCACATAAAGAGGCGACATGGGGTCTGCGGCTGAAAAGAGAAACCTGAAAGTTAGACATTATGAGTTAAATCACTCAGTGAGGTGTTCTGTCAGAGAGAATGGTGTTTAGTTTACAGCAGCCTGTGACGGCCAATAATAATTTAAATGTCTTCCTTACTGTAAGCAGTTATGAAAGACCTGTTTGTGAAAGGTTATTTGTATTCTTTATTGTTCATATAGAACCCACTGCTTTCTGCTCACTGGTGAGTCAGCCTATGGATGAGTGTTCAGCACATCAGGCAGCAGCTGTATGGGCATTGCACTATGCTAGCTGTTATTTGCACATTGTTAATCATGAGCAATGCATCCTTACATTGTTTAACTGTGAGGTGTTATACAATTGTACTGTAGCCTACTCTGGAGAGCTTTTAAAGGAAAAAAAATAAACGGCATGATGGGAGGTGCAGTACCAAATATGTAAAGCACTTTTTTGTTAATGTATGATTTGCTGCATATAAGGAATAAAACAAAAATCCTCTGTCGTACCATATTGAAGTATCATTATTTTTGCATCGAGTTGAATCGCACCGAATCGCATAATGTTGAATCAAATCGTATCGAACTGTATCGCCACAGGGGTGAATCGTATCGTATCGCATCGCCTGGTGTTTCAAATGTATCGTTAATGTATCGTATCCTGGCAACGTATCGAAATGCGCATCGCATCGGCCTCAGTGATGGAGATGCACATCCCTACTAGAAACAGCTAACCTGGCTCATTTCAAAGGTACTACCAGAACTTTTAACTCTTCCATCTCAATTATTAATGCAAAACACTGCACTAAAAAGTCCTTGAACCACGTCACAAAACTGAACTTGTTTAGTGAGGTCAAGAATGGCTGATGTAGGTTTTAGTTATCTCTGACTGAGGCTAAGAATGAACGCATCCGAGCATGTTTCAGTTTGGCTAGCTACTGTAACTCAATTACATTTTGAGCATTTTGTAGCCTATTTCCAGACAAACGTTGGGGTTAACTCTTCACAGTTCTGGACACAGTCCATGGTCTTGTATCATTTGGTAATAGCTAACGTGCAGGGGCCCCAAGCGACATTGTGAGATGAGGACCCCCCCAACCGACAGGAGTGAAAACATGTTTGCAAATATAATTCCTGTTTATTATTATTATTATTATTATCAACAGTTACTTTTTTATACAGTGAGGTAAATGGTAAATGTGCATGTATGTCGTTCAGTATGCGTTTACAGGTGAATACGTCTGCATTTCCTGCCAAATACTAGCCTCATAAAGATTAAAATATAATTAATGCAAATAAACTACTTCTACTAATAATCATAATCAATTCAATAATAATTAAAACTGCGGTCGCATTTGTGCGCGCAGTGATGAGCGGGCCCTCGCGTCCGTGCGCCTGTCGGGGAGGGTTGCTGGTCCCCCCCCCCCGTCCTCCGAAATGAGCCGTTTGTCATCCCTCTAAATTGTTTACCTGACTTTGCGTTCCTTTGTTTCTGACCAGGAAATCTTAGGCATGTGCGCCAACTGTGTTGGTACCATTTTTCCTGCACCAACCAGGTAGCGATATGCCGACAGTGAAGAATAAACATATTTATAACTAGTTTAGCTATAGCTCCAGAGGTAGATGGAATAGCTAAGTGTGTTTGGTCTAACTGTTAGTGTGTGTTTTGCTCAGCTCCGCAGTCCGTCACAGCAAAAATTCATATGTAAACCTGAGACGCAAAGAAGTGCAAGATAACAGATAAATATAAACAACCATAATGTAGATTCAATGATATGAGAGAAGTTGTATATTAAGTGTAGACAGTATTTAAAAAAAAAAGACAATGTTAACAGCAATGTAATAAGTATATACAGTATTATGCAAAATGACAAGTACTACATGGCACACAGATGTAATTTTTTAATTATAAGTAAAAGTATGTAAAGCTGAAGTGACAGCAGTGATGAGCTCTACACGTCTACACTCATACGTCTGTACTGCAGTCAGTGGAGGTTTGGGTGGATGATGTTCCTGAGCGCTGTTCAGGCTTGCTTTATCCAGCACCTCAGGTGGCAGCTCTGTCCTTCTGATTGGCCGTGCACTTTTCAAAGTAGGGGTCGTTCCCCAGCAGATCCATTTCTCCAGAATTGTGGTAATCACAGAGAAAACAAGAGATCATAATAAAGACATGGTTGCTAAAGCATGATTGAACAATGTAACTGTAAGCCTTATAGACAGAGAAAGTGTTTGTGTGGGGGGGGGGGCTTTTTGTAGGCTTTAGGAGATTTTTCATGAAACCATATGGTGCTTCACATAATAAATACAAGGGCTGTAGCCTAATATTTATATTTATTATATGCTTTAGGAGCTGTTTGTGTTTGTTGTAGAACGTGTAGGTGTGTGTTGTAGAACGTGTAGGTGTGTGTGTGTGTGTGTGTGTGTGTGTGTGTGTGTGTGTGTGTGTGTGTGTGTGTGTGTGTGTGTGTGTGTGTGTGTGTGTGTGTGTGTGTGTGTGTGTGTGTGTGTGTGTGTGTGTGTGTGTGTGTGTGTGTGTGTGTGTGTGTGTGTGTGTGTGTGTGTGTGTGTGTGTGTGTGTGTGTGTTTGTGAGCGTTGATGTGCCAGGCAGACAGGCAGGATTCAGTAGGTTATCTGACATATAAATGTTCCAAAAAGGTGGCGGGGCTAATAATAGCCAATTTGAAATATGTCCGCAATCATAAGAGCAATGCGTATACAGTGTTTCGTGAATATCGGAATAACTATAGTAGTTTTGTGTCATTTGGAGTAATTTATGACATGTAAATCGTCAAAAATGGTACATTCTCCGTTAGCTTACAAGCTCCCCGTTTGAGCTAGCAACTATTTTCTTCACAATTTAGCATCATATTGGATAGGGGCTGAACTTGTCCTGCATTGGAATTTTTCCGATCATTCCCCTAGGAGGAGTTCGCAAGAACGTGCTTAAAATGGCTGAAAAACGCACATTTTTCAAAATGGCCGACTTTCTGGGGGGCGGGGCTAATGGAAGGCAATTTGAAATATGTGTGCAATCATAATAGTAATACGTATACAGCGTTTCGTGAATATCGGAATAACTATATCCGAGTAGTTTGGAGTAATTTGCGACATGTAAATCGTCAAAAATGGTATATTCGCTGTTAGCTTACGACCTCCACGAGTAATTTTTCAAATATGTGCTCCTCAATTAAGTATCATATTGGATAGGGGCTAAACCTGTCCTGCATTGGAATTTTTCTGATCATTCCCCTCGGAGAAGTTTGCAAGAACGTGCGTAAAATGGCTGAAAAACGCAAATTTTTCAAAATGGCCAACTTTTTGGGGGGCGGGGCTAATGGAAGGCAATTTGAAATATGTGTGCAATCATAATAGCAATATGTATACAGCGTTTCATGAATATCGGAATAACTATATCCAAGTAGTTTGGAGTAATTTGTGACATGTAAATCGTCAAAAATGGTGTATTCGCTGTTAGCTTACGACCTCCACGAGTAATTTTTCAAAAAATGCACATATTTCAAAATGGCCGACTTTTTGGGGGGCGGGGCTAATGGAATGTATGTAGAAGGTCTGAGAAACTATGTGACTACCACACAATAGGGGGCGCTAGTGAGCAGTTTTTTTGAAAATGTACGTTTTTTTTTTACATTTTCGAGAAGGTCCTGGGCTCTGACGTGTGTCCAAAGTTTTGCGTCCGAAGCTCATTTTATGCTATCGCAATTTAAAAATAATGTATAGGCCACGCCCACATTCTGCATTTGTTGCGACACTCTGAATCTAAGTTCGTAGTTGTCCCGAGAGTATGTGAAAAAAAAAAGAAAAAGATTGGTCCATCCTCTCTTGAGTTATAAATTGGTGGTGTTTTTGGCGCCCCCTATAGTCCAAAATGAAAATGCTTTGGTGTGCCTATTCCCCAAGACAGACTGAACGTTTCCACCAAAATCTGTGATGTTTGGATACATTGTTGATGAATTATGAGCATTTCTTTCTAAGCCCCGCCTTTTTGCGAGTACGTTTTAATTCATGGCGAAAATATTTACCGTTTGAACATGCTCATCTCCTAGGGTAATGTGTCTGACCCTCCGGCGATACTGTATACTGAGTTTGGTGTTGAAAAACCAACATTTGAAATTTAAGTGAATATTTAACTGTTTTTAAAATTATGCTAATTAAAAAAATATATAGTAGGCGGAGCTTAGGGTGCCAATTGGATTATTTGTAGAGCAGGTCCACCCGGATATGTTTGTCAGGTCATTCGGAGATACGGTGCGACTGTGAATTTTTCCGAAATGGAATTGAAATAGGTGTCGCTAACGAGCATGTTGGAATATTTTAACAAATTGAGTCCAGAATATTGTAATTTTCACCGATTCTGGAATCTGTGCAAAATTATACAACTTTTTCAGCGTCCTAAAAGCCTCAAAAACAGGAAAGATGGCGACTAAAAATAATAATAAGAATTCCACGAATAACAATAGATATCCTTGCAATTCGTGCTAGGACGCCGTTGGGTCCTAGCACTCTCGTGCTCGGGCCCTAATAATACCACGAATAACAATAGGTATCCTTGCACTTCGTGCTAGGACGCCGTTGGGTCCTAGCACTCTCGTGCTCGGGCCCTAAAAATACTATATTGTTTTATTATAATATAGTCAAGACAAAACATGCTTATGACATGCTCAAAAACCAACCTGATCTCACCAGAATGCGTGACTCCACCACGACTCCTTAACACCGCATTGCGTGGTGGAGTCACGGACTTTGTTACATTTACGTGTCTGCACCACGCAAACAACCCCAATGTAAAGTGAATGAGGCTCCTTTGTCGTGGTGCACACACGCATTTATACAACGTCCTGCAGTGAGCTTTTATTCTATAACACATTTTAAAAATCTACTTTATAGCTTGTAGTAACTCACGGGAGGCTTCTTTTATTTTATTTGTATTCATAATAATTAAAAAATTTGGTCAGAATGTATTATGGTGCATTAGTTATGAATTTTTGTTCTCAAAAAACAGTGCATTGTGTGTAATACAACTGTGATTTTTATTACATTAGTTTGTTTTTAAGGAAGGCCAGAGCTTCAGCTGTGTCAAATAGATTGTTCCCCTTAGTTAACGTTTTTTAAAAGAACATTATATTCCGATTTGATCATGTCCCCTTTATTGTATTACGGAGAGCAATGTGAGCATCCATTCCCATTGGATAACGCAGGATTTTACCCCCGGAAGTAAGTATTCTCTTTACTGTCGATTGATTTTACAGTGCTATCTGCACTACTCATCAACTCAAAAACACCAGATTATCCTTGTTGATTACACAACATTGATTGGTTTAAGTTGTGTACAATGCTTTTGTAATTTTCTCCTTCGATTCGGAGAAACAAATATTTGTTCAGTTTAGGATGGCCGAAGACATTACACTACCCAGAATCCTCAGCTATTGTTCCGTGTTGCCTCAAGCTCTGTGATTGGTTGACCTCCAACTGCATTCCATATGAAAAAAACGTTTCGTAAGAGATAAATCATACTTTATTCAGCAGTGCTTGCATTACTCTTTGAAAGTCATCACATGAATGCATTGTAATAAATGGTTTGGCTGCATTAAATATTACACATCTGTCGTAGTTCTTTATTTGTATTTATCTACAGAGATCGGTCTCAGAATAGACCGGAAACTATTCTTTTACCGTTCTGTTTTAATTTCACAATAAAGTTAGTAGTAATAATTTGTTTTGATATTATTGTTTTTTATTAACTACTCATGTTAAGACCATCTTTTCTGTGTTGCTATGGGTTTTTTCCATCGCTTTTGTGTTACAAATATCAAAACAATAACTAAATATATCCGTCGTAAACTAAACCAGAAACAGCAGTATATTTTATTTTGTTAACACTGTAAACTTGACAGCTTACCTACTGGTTAAAGCATGTTATTACACGTTTAGAGTAATATTGAAATCTTGAAAAGGGATGTCCAAAATAGCAATTATATACAGTTTTTAATTAAATATTTGTAGAGAATAACGAGTAATGTATATACTTTATAGGGATCTGCAGATACATATTTAGTCCTCTCAAGCACCAACAATCATTACATTACATTACATTTAGCTGACACTTTTATCCAAAGCGACTATACAATAAGTGCGTTCGACCAACAAAATACAACCTTGAAGAAAACAGAATCATATAAGTACATCAGGTTTCATAGAGCCAAAACATTTCAAGTGCTACTCAACTGACTTTAGATAAGCCAGTCCTCCAATCAAATATCTCTCCTGATTGTTGGCACTTGACAATCACCTTCCCTGAATTTTACTCAGGTGTAACTAAAGTCTGCTTTAAGGGTTTTTTATATTTCACATCATTACTCAGAATCTGTAAAGTAACTCAAATAAATGTAGTGGAGTAAAAATACCTGGTTAACCTTAAAGAAAGCCCTCAGGATTATAAAAGACCCCCATCACCCCAGCCACAAACTGTTCTGTCTGCTGCCATCTGGCACAACAGCCGCATTCTAGGAGAGGATGTGGCTGTTGTGGAGGACTACAGTACCTGGGAGTGCACTTATGGGCTGAACTGGAGGATCAACACTGACGCTATGTACAAGAAGGGGATGAACAGACTCTATTTTCTGAGGAAGCTGAGATCCTTCCACGTGTGCAGCAAGATGCTGGAGATCTTCTAGTCTGTTGTGGCCAGTGCACTCTTCTTTGCTGCGGTCTGCTGGGGGGGCAGCATCAGAGCCGGTGACACCAGCAGGATCAATAAAGTGATCAGGAAAGCTGGGTCTGTCATCGGCATCAAGCTGGACCCCTTTGAAGCTGTGTTGGAGAGGAGGACACTGAACAGGCTGTTGTCCATGATGGATAACCCCACCCATCCTCTCCACCTGCAGCTGGACAGACAACGGAGCTCCTTCTCCAACAGACTGCTGCAGCTCCGCTGTCACAAGGACCGATACAGGAACACATTCCTGCCCACTGCAATAACTCTGTACAATCAATTACCTCTGGCTGGAAGAGAACTCTCTGCTCCATAGTTTCTCTTGTAATACAACCTCGCTGTACATTTTACACATAATCTGTTCAATATTTGATATTCCATATTCCATTGTCATATATTTTTGAATATGTATATTTGCATATATAATATCTACATGTATGTTTTCTATTTCAACACGTATATTTTCTATTTTCTTTTCTTTTCTTTCTATTCTTGTTTATTTGTGGTTTTATTGTAAAATGCCTTGTCTTTTATGCTGCTGCAACAAAAACAATGTCCCAAATTGGGATCAATAAAGTACCATCTTATCTTATCTTATCTTACATCCGGACCAAAACCACCAGACTCAGGGACAGTTTCATCCCACAGGCCATAAGACTATTAAACACCTGAACTTTGAAATAACATCCATAACATTCATCTGGCTGCTACTTAGAAATGATTTGTCTAATATATCATATATTCCAATCACTTGTATAGACTCTTATTGCACTATTTCACATTTGACTATTTTTCTTTTTGTATTGACTTACACTATTTTCCCTGTTTATCTGTTTTATTGTGTTGCACCGTTGGAGGAGCCTGTGACCTAAGGGGGGGGGGGGAGTAGGAGACGTTCGATTCCTGTTTTGAATTGTGTGCCGTCGATGGGTTTCATTCCATTTCAAAATGCTGTTTGTCGCTCAGCGTAAACTTCGCGCACTGCCACTCCAACATCCAATCACAGAGCTTGAGGACAAACCATGGGGTTTGTCAAGCAAAGCACATGGTGTAGTCCCAAACGATAGCTGAGGATTCTGGGTAGTGTAGTGTCTTCGGCCATCCTAAACTGAACAAATATTTGTTTCTCCGAATCGAAGGGGAAAATTAAAAAGCATTGTACACAACTTAAACCAATCAATGTTGTGTAATCAACAAGGATAATCTGGTGTTTTTGAGTTGATGAGTAGTGCAGATATCATTGTAAAATCAATAGACAGTAAAGAGAATACTTACTTCCGGGTGTAAAATCCTGCGTTATCCAATGGGAATGGATGCTGATATTGCTCTCCGTAATACAATAAAGGGGACATGATCAAATAGGAATATAATGTTCTTTTAAAAAACGTTAAATAAAGGGAACAATCTTTTCGACACAGCTGAAGCTCTGGCCTTCCTTAAAAACAAACCAATTTAATAAAAATCACAGTTGTATTACACACAATGCACTGTTTTTTGAGAACAAAAATTCGTAACTGATGCACCATAATACATTCTGACGAAAAATAAAAATTATTATGAATACAAATAAAATAAAAGAAGCCTCCCGTGAGTTACTACAAGCTATAAAGTAGATTTTAAAAACGTTTTATAGAATAAAATCTCACTGCAGGACGTTGTA
Source organism: Pseudochaenichthys georgianus (assembly GCF_902827115.2). Taxonomy (NCBI): domain Eukaryota; kingdom Metazoa; phylum Chordata; class Actinopteri; order Perciformes; family Channichthyidae; genus Pseudochaenichthys; species Pseudochaenichthys georgianus. Next base: position 12,388,611 of record NC_047517.1, on the reverse strand, counting down.
TAAATGCGTGTGTGCACCACGACAAAGGAGCCTCATTCACTTTACTTTGGGGTCGTTGGCGTGGTGCCGACACGTAAATGTAACAAAGTTCGTGACTCCACCACGCAATGCGGTGTTAAGGAGTCGTGGTGGAGTCACGCATTCTGGTGAGATCAGGTTGTCAAAAACTGATATTTCTTAAATCTGTATTCAAATGTAGTTCCCTCTGTCAGCAATGTATCAACAACTACACCCGCATTTCTATCAGTATTTCTCTGTGTTGTGGTTGACATGATGATGACTGTTAGGAGTTAAGGGGAGAGGCTGAGCATCACCATGAAATGTGCAAATTGACATAAAAATGAATAAAAGGGGAAAAAATGCTCCATGTTTTTTAGGCTGTAAACTTTAACTGTTATGTAAGCCAACTAGACAGACAGTGTATCTCTCTTCCTCCTGTACGTTAGCAGATAAAAGGCATCACATACTTGAATGAATGGTAAATAAAGAATGGTGGAAATAACTGCATCTCCATTAGCCTATATGCTATGCAGAGACTGCCTTCTTCATGTCGTGAATTTCAGCTGATGTTTTAATATGGCAATTGGCAATTTGACTTATACAACATTCGCAAGTTGTACATTTGACTCATACAATAATAACCCACCTTCGAGTGATGCTCTAGTTTCTTCATGTTTTGTTTTTTGCGCCGGACTGAAACTGTCTTTTCACCGACATCTCTTCACCTGCACTAGTGGCCGTATCAAAGCCGTGATTGGTCAGATGTCGATACATTACAACGGTGTCGGGTTGCAGACGTGCTCCCCTTGTCATCTCTCACTCTCACTCTCGCGGGGGGTGCGCGGAGAACTGCGCACAGCAGCTGAGGCCCTCTGGCCCCCTGCGCAAGGCGGGGCCCCATGCAGCCTGCGTGATTGGCCTGTAGGGAGAGGCGGCCCTGCTAACGTGACATCACTGGTGTGTGGACTAGCGCTTTGAAAGCTCAAGTTTGGTATTTTGGCCATCACCATCTTCGTAGAGACAATCTCAAGAAAGCCACCTAAAGCATACTATGCTTTATTTGATACTTAATCTAGATATAATCATAGTGTACAAAATTAAGATCAAGTTGTTTGAAGAAGACTTTAAGTTAAATGGTGGAGCTGCCACCCTGCTGGCTATTAGACATAATGCAGGTTTAAGGAACTTTCCGTTGGCTTCACCATTTAGAGGTAGACGCCAAGTCCACTACTTTGAGTCTGTGGTCATAAAGTTTTTCCAGGGATGGTCTAGGGAATATGGGATATAATGGTGTTTGTTACCGGCTGATGAAAAAAAAACTACATAATGGCTTTACAACTTTGTAACTCAATGCGGTATGTGTGGAGTGAATCATCCAAGAAAAGTTATCTTCCAAGGCTGGATTTAAGTTTTTTTATGACATTTTGAAAGAGGATTTCTTATTTCTAACGATACTTGAAAGTTCCTTGGCCCTGTGTAATGTATAAAGTGAGTAAATTACATTAAAATGACTAAGCTACAGCATTCATGAAATCTTTTACTTTACCAAAACATTTTCCATTTTCCCACACACCTAGACAAAAATAAAGCTTGCAGAGTACTTTGCATGTGAGAACACTTATTTGGAACTGGGATATTTAAGTCTGTTGAATAAGCGTACCTAAAAGCGGTGTATTTTTCACTCGTTTTCAAATGACATAAAAAAATGTTGGCATGGAGCAACAGAAAAAAACCCATTATATCTCGATAGCGGTGTGATAGTTCCCACCCTCGCTGTTTCTTTTGATGCTGCTGTCAACAACAACTGCTTACTGCGGCTCAATGTGCCAACCCGAGATAGAGCCGAGTGCACAGTGGAGCCGGCACGCTGTGCTGATAAGGAGGCGTCTCAGACAGGGCCACACAGAGATGAAATCTGAAGGGTTTGGCCTGCTGATAAACTGAGAACTTCATCGTCTGCACTTTCATCCTCCTCCTGCCGTCACTGACCCACATCCATCTCCAGATTCCACAATTTATTGGTATCTATTATGGTGTGCGGGAGGCTTTAACAGGGGAATTCGTTTTGAGTGTGCTATTGTTGTGCTCCCTATCTCTGTTTCTTATCCTATATCTTATAGAACTGCTCGGGTCTTGATAGATTGAGTGGGGAGGTTCATGAGATCTTTCTAGAGGGTTATCAAGAATAACTTTTATCCAATGACCTTCTCCCTCTCTGTCTGTGTCTGTGTCTTCTCTTGTTCCGATTAACCCAGCCAAATCTTTTTTCTTGTTTTGTATCTATATCTACATCGGGATCCGGAGTTGAGGCTGATCCTCTTGCTGTAGTCCTGTGTCTTGGATCCTCTATCCTGAGTTCTGGATTAAGTCGTGGACTTCGGGTCGTGGCTGAACCGGTCTCTGCGGTCCTGCCTTGGGTCTCGCCATGCTGCTTCCCTGAAGGCTTCCACAGGATTGTAGCTGACATCCTCGTGGATTCATCTTCTCATTACAGACACATGCATTTCCTAACATTCGGTCTATATGCTGTAAAATGTATTATCTCCTCGATTTACACACGGCATCTATTGCACGTCTGTCCGTCCTGGGAGAGGGATCCCTCCTCTGTTGCTCTCCCTGAGGTTTCTCCCATGTTCCCCTTAAACTGTGGGTTTTCTCTGGAAGTTTTTCCTTGTACGATGTGAGGGTCTAAGGACAGAGGGTGTCGTTTTTCTCATACTGATATTCTGAACAATCTGTGCTGTTGTATTTGCTGTAAAGTGTCTCTACTGTAGGCTATTTTCATTTTATGTACAGCACTTTGGCTCGACCAAAAATCGTTTATAAATGTGCTATATAAATAAAACTTGATTTGCTATAGAAAGTGGATATATGTTCCTTACACAGTTTTCTTGGTTTATTGTCCTCTCAAGAGCCCACAGAAAGTTTACTCCTCTTGCATGGTAGCTCACCCTCACACGGCCTCCTCCCGTGTGAGCGTCAATTATTCATAAGCCTTGGGTAGCTAACTTGAAACCGATAACCCATGCTATTTATACTTCATTTTAAATGAACAAATACTTAACTATGAAGTTCCAGGCAGCTTACTCGTGTCTGTTGGCAGAGCGGCTGCAGGGCATCTGTCCACGGGGGCGGAAGGCTGAACCAGCGGCTGCAAGGTGTGGGTGAGACTGTAAGGAAGATCTCGGAGGATACTGCACCACCTGTAACTGAAAAATGGATGTCCGATGCTAGTTTTTGTACAAAGGAATTCTGGCCCTGATGAAAAGTTTGAAGCTTCATTCATAATGTTGACAATTGGAATTTGAAATCCAAATTGTAATCCGTCTTGTTTAAACCGGGGTTTTCTACATTTAGACAGAACTACATATTAAGCTCCACTTCTGTTTTTAGTATTATACTATTTGTAGAATTTGATTCCAGTGGTGCCTGACTCCTGTGATCCAAAATGTAACTGGTCTTCAGTCCAAAACAAAAGGGTAAAAAGAATATTATTTATAAAAATTCTTTACATGTTCTTAACTGATGTGGGGATTTTACCCAAAATACCTGAATTAACGTGGCATTCTAGTTGCAATATAACAGCATATTCGATAAGACTGTTGCCTATGTGTATTTGTGTTAACTTATTTAATTTCAAAGGCAAACTCATTTAATATGATAAATCACTTTATTCAAATTGAGGATTTTGTTCCTAGAATAGTTTTTGGAGGGCGATAACAATGAGTGCTTCAAGTTGATATGTAAGTCTTTAAATCACTGGCAGTGCATAAAGCTGATAAGGAAATATTCATACCCCAAGTGGTGAGATGTAGGTCTCATTAATTTAACAGTATATTGCATTGTGTCATATCTGATTTTATAAAGTTATATTCTTTTTTGGAAATCACCCGAAGTTATTGCATTAAGATTTCACAGCCAGTTGTCAATCAGTTTATGATCTAAGGGAGATGTCAGTTTGGAAACTTGGTAGGAGAAACTGCTTGTACTGTATGATGAGATTTGGTTTCACTGATCCACAACACTTAAACACACCCTACACTCTAACCTAATCACACCCAACTCACTGCTAGGACACCAAAAGAAGTACACAGTAAAGAAAGAAAAGCCCAAGTCAATATTATATCATGGGCCAGTGTGGATTACACTTAACAGTTTTATTTGGAATATTAAGACAATGAAGCGTAAGCCAAGCACCAAGAGTGACAGCTACAAGTGTCGCATCATACGGCTCTTAAAAATGAACAGGTTATACTGGAAAACAACTGTATTTTTTTTCTCTTTGAATGGTGAAGCAGATACACGGAACAGACTGTGAAATGTGAAACATGATTATGCCATTTACACGCTTCAAATCCTACCTGACAGCAGAAGTAAAGAAAAAAAGGGTAAGGAAAGAAAAAAAAAAAGCAAGGAAAAGCAGAAGAAGAAATGGAACGGCGATATTCGTCTGACGACAGCTTGCTCGGCCTGTGGCAGTGGCTGCGGCCCGGGACTTTAGAGGAGGGCTCTTGTGATTGGTCAGAACGAATAAGGCGGTCTGGGAACACGGCGGTGCTGCGGAGTGACAACCATTAGTTCCCATCATTGTCAAGTCCTGTTGCCTCGGCACCCACATCCACACAGCAACCAATGTGCACATGTACAGCATTAAAGTGACAGACGATTGCAACCATTGTTACACTATACTCCATTGCATATTAGGGAGAAGTAATAATGAAAATAATAATTCTTTCATACATGTTTTTCTGTTTGCATATAGCACTTAACTGAGCTTTCTAAAATATATATATGGGAACATGAGAAAAAAAAAAAAAAAAGTTTAAAATATCTTTTGTTTTGTTTGTCCTCTAAGGGCTGAAACCATGAGTCGTACCTAGGTGGTGGTGGTGGTGGAGGAAGGGGGGTGGTTAAGGAGTCCTTCATGCGGGGGGTGTTGCTGTAGTTTAGTGGGACAGCTAGCGTCTCAAACCAGATCCACCCAGTGGTTTCTCGCCACAATTGAGGCTCTCATAGTGCAGCTAAATAGTGTCATACTAATGACAATATAAAGTCAAAATAGTTCACGGCAATTTCGTCTTTTTTCCTTGAGAACATAGAATATACACGTAAACACCAGTCTTTGCTCTCCCTTTTTTTTGGGGGGTGGTGGCGGGGAGTAACACAGAAAGTTGGTGCTGGCTAAATGTGGTCCATGTTATACACATTCCTGGCTTTAGGGGTGGGGTGGTGGGAGGGTGTGGATAGAGTGGTGCAGGAGTCTTACAACTCAGAAATTAGTTAGCATTTTAGCATGTTTGGGTTCCCTCGTCTCAACCTTTCTGTCTGTGGTTAACACAAGCTTAAGAGATTTGCACATTTTGTTCAGCGATGTCAATAGAATTCCCCACTTGTGAATTTCTGAAGCTTCTATGCTTGGTGGCTGCTAACAAATGGGACGACAAAACGAACAGTAGCCACCTTTAGCTTAGCGGTTGTGACACACGGCCAAATGTCCAGCCATAGTTTTTTTATAGCCTTAGGTAAGCCATTTCATTCTAGGGATTACATTTATACTTCAAATATAATACAAGTCTTGTTAATATGTAAAGATGAACCTGCTGAACAAAGTGTGCAAGTATCATAAATGTGTGTTTAGCACAAATCTTAAATACTGCAATGGAAATATGTCATTGCTTTTGGTCGAGAGAGCTTGTGATGCTAGCTTCCGGGTTTGGCAAACAGAAAACACCATCACTACACCACTCTATACCGGGGGTAGTGCAGGTGTCAGAAGAAGTGTGATAGCAAATGTGTGCAAATGTTTTGTGTTCCAGACAGTTAATGCACCAAAGAAGATTAACACGTATTTTCAACCTATTAGATTACTCCATCATTCATACAATGTTTTTTTTTCTCCTCCTAAATTTACGGGTTATATGGTAAACATGTGCTACGGTTAATGTCAGATATTTCCCATGGGGAAAACTGGGTCGAGAGGGTCCTGGGACTCTCCTTGCAATTGGCCTGCCTGAGAATAAAAGGGGTTTTGGGGGGGGGCAGAGAGGCTTTGTTCATAGGAGTCACTGTCATCACCCCTCACAGTCCACTCTGCATCCTCCCTCCACTGGAACCCTCCGCGTGGCTCTGTCCGTTACACTGATACACCCCCACACAACACATGGTGGAGAACACACCTCCGTCGCCACAATGCCCGAATATAAAGTGAAATATCTCAGGACCGCCGGCTCTTTGCTTAACACTCACACAAGTCTCGCCATTTCCAGCTAAAACACAGACAGTGCAGTCCATAAGAGATTTGGACAGTTGGACATTTTCAGTTTGGGCTCTGCAGTGCAGCATATTGGATTAGAATTGACAGCTACAAATAAAGATTAAAGCGCTTTTTTGTGTTGTTTGAATTATTATAACCATCTTGATGTATAAACCTCCACCCAAAAGTATTGTAAAGCAATGTTCATTAACATACAGACAAGATGACCAATAAGGGGCCAAGACAGAATGTCAATGATTGGCCAAGTCACCTGACTTCAGTCCACCTGAGGATATTTTTGTATTTACCAAAACAAGTAAGACTGAATAAAAGCCTTGCAGTAGGGCTGAACAATTCATCAGAATTGTATCGCATTTTCCATACGGACTATTGCAATGTCCGAATCCTGTCAAACTATATTCTACTACAATGCAAACATGAGCAGTCCCACTGATATGAATCATATGGCAATATCAGTTCCAATAATTGAAGATTATAATTGGCAGAACACCACCATAGCAGACAAATACTACATATGATGACTTAAGTCTCTGAAAGAGGTACATTTATACAGCAATGTGGATAAAACTTATTTTAGTTTAGGTCCAATATGCCAGAGTAAAGAGCCAATACAATGAAACTCGTCACTGTCCGCACACTTCCAGACTGCACTGTAGAACACAATTACACGATTAAAGTGCTATTTACTTCAGCGAATCCCTAGCCTTCTCTGTAAGCCACAACAGGAAGCCATCTTTCCTCCTCCTTTATGTTAACATGGGGTCTGATAAAGACCCCCCCTCCACATCAGCACAGTGATGTGGCCAGATGGAGGGAGAGCAGTTGGATAGAATAATACAAATAAAAAAGGCTTCCCTCAGCCACACAGCAGCCATAAGGCAACACAGAGTGGCCCTTTTAGTACCCGGTACATTTAACATGGTCAAATTAGCCTGTGAATAGTGCCTGCAAGGGGGCGGGTCACTGTAAAGGATGCTATTGCTTTGCAGGAGCATGATGGACAGGTGAGAGTGAGCTAATGTGTGTGGGTTTTCATTTCTTCTACTCGACAGTGTGGATGCTAAACAAATCCAGAAAGTGCACATACAAGCAAATGTCTACCTTATTCCCCTCCTCCGCTCAACACTCGCTCCTGCCCCTCCTAACACATACACGCACGCGATATTCAAGCTCTCTGAGAACAAAGTGCAGGGCAACGGGAAATGATCGGGACTCTTGTGTGAAGAAATGTTCACAATGCGGGAGAGAACATTAACATGGGTTAGGGAGAGAAGAGAAATGTTAACCTACAGCAATTATCTTTTAGCACCTGCATAAAATGTGTCTCGTTTCCTGCCTGATTAACGAGTGAAAACACATTCGTGGTTTGGCGGGGGGAAGGTTTTTATTCTGCGTTAATTTCAGTGTGTAGGTGTGAGCTCGACAGGGCCAGGTTCGGAATAAATAAAAGCTGTGGAACATACTGTAGTGTGGAGCTAGCTTGCACTGGTTTGAAATACGACTAGTTATTACACACAGATGTGTAGCGAGAGCTTTGGTCACAGGCTCAGATACTCATGGGAAACATTTGTTCGTGATTCATCCTCACTGATGAGAACTACAATTCTCTAAAACACGGGCCGATGCGTGCACACAAACTAAAACATTAACTCGTTTGAGAACTGATTTCAATGTGTGTTTGAGCGTTCATATTTTAGTTTACACACATCACCTGGTAGCATTCTGTGATTATATCTGTTAAAAAACACGCCACAAGGGCTGCTGGTCTTCACCCAAGGAAAAAAAATCGTAAAGTAATTTAATTTCTTTTAAACTAAGTGATGTGTATTGTTTTTATTACAAGAGCTAGAACAAATACTAATTCTCAATAAGTTGAAACCTAATTGCTGACATCAAGAGGTTGGATCAAAACTCAAATTGTACACTTTCTTCCAGCTGTTGCAGATTAGACATGCATATCTTTCAATATGCTACAGTAGGGCTGGCATTGGACCCACTAACGAACTAATACTACGATAACTGGGAGAACACGGCATGCTTGAGCGAGTGAAAGCACATTGAACTAATGAACAAGTTATCGATTCAATAATCCGTCATAGTTTATCCAACATAGCACCGCTGAAATGTTATCAAAAACTTGAACGTGCACCATAAGTAAGTGAGCTTGGAGCTCATGCACCTTCTCTTCAGTCCCTCCCGCTGCAGATTGGACTGCAAAGCAACTGATTATGGAATAAGATAAAGGGTTCTCTTAAAAAGGCACATAGGGTACACTTATTCTCCCCTCCAGATGAGAACCAAATGAGCGGCTTGCCAGCAGCAGTGTTTTTGTCCCAAGTAACAACTAAAATCATTCAGATGACGTGACTAAAGCTCCGAGTAATGCCAACCTCTCCAGAGTCGAGTGTTAGCCTTTAGTGCTATTGCTATGACTATAATGCGACTGGGCAATAAGGGGCTTTGTTAGTGTCTAAACCTTATATATTAATAAAGTTGTAAAGTAGGGGACATTAAATCACCTCTTTCCTGTTAGTGACAGTGCTTTTCATAAAAACACAATTTAAAATGGTTTCATACAAGAAATATAAATTAAGTAGGAAAATGTAATGCAATCAAATCATGGGTGTTTATGATTTCAACAAGCAGATTGTTTTCCCCAATGTATGACAATATGGTGTCCTCTCAGGAGACAGCGTATTCCCAGACAAGCCTGAGCAGATCAATTCATCCATGTTTTAAAATCGAAACTCCATCTTTGTGTCTCACTTGCAGCTCATCACACGTGCTTTCAATTCCTGCGAAGACGTGTTAGTATTCCTTACTCTAACACATGTTCAAAGCAACAGTGTTACAAGTGTCAAAGAGCTTGATTTCAGACAAGATGAAATGAACTGTGCGCTCAGAGCTGAAGCATCTGCTGCAGGTCTCCCTTGAAAAAGAGATCTATGATCTCAATGGGACCAATCTGGTTAAATAAAGGTTTGAAATGAAATGAAATGATGAAGAATGAACGGACTGATGTGACAACTGCAACAATGGTAATTGTTCAAAGGGACTGATGGGAGGACATATTTAGTTTTGAAAGCAATGCTGCACAGTGGGAATAAAGTTGACAAGTTCAGCTTGCTGACTAAATAGGACACAGTTGACGGATTCATCATTTACTATTACTGCCTTTGGAGGAAGTACTGTTTTTCAAAGGACTAATCTGTAGTACTTAAAAGCACGTCATTCCCTGATGTGCTGTCCTGAACCCATGGACCCTCTGAGAATCTGTCCCTGGCTTAGCTGATGCTCATTGCGTGCAAAGAATGTGTCGTACGAAGCTCCATCCATGGGACAAGCTCTGACCGCAATAAATCAAAACCTCTCAACCCACACACACCTTAAAACCCTGTCGGGAAGGTGCTACGCTAGGTGCTTTGACAAGCTAAGGAAGAAAACAAATAGAGAAATCAAAGTGAACTTTACAATGTAGCCATGTGGGCCTAAAGAGCAAATTGCGATGAGTAAGGGAGGCATGCAGGCAGGGTGATGTTGTGGGATCAGGCAGACATGTAGCACAAAGCAGGAGAGCAAAGACACAAAGCACTGATCTTTGTGCCTTCCCTCCCTGTCAAAACAACCTGTTCAACACAAAAACATGTGCTTGCCAGACAGCGTTATACTGAATATAATCATAGGTATTTTCTGTGATGTAAGTAATAACTAAAACAAAGATTAGAATGAATCTTGTATAGCTCGTTACATTTAAATCCCATCCCTCACCAGAGAGCCATGTTAATATAGCCTCTATTGGCTGATGAAGAATTTCTTAAGTTCTGTAATCCTCCTGCAGTGTGTGTGTGTGTGTGTGTGTGTGTGTGTGTGTGTGTGTGTGTGTGTGTACAGGCAATGGAGAAGCCCACCCTATTTGACCTTGAGTTGCGGTTCCCTCTCCAGCCAGCGAACTCGTACTTTCTGTTTATAGTGATACTCCTTGAGAAAGTCCTGCAGGGCAGGGGGCAGCGGCAGAGAGCCAATACCATCGTAAGTGGTCCAGCGGCAGATGGCGGCTCGTGCCAGGTGCTGCAGGCCGAAGGGAAAGGTCCGATGGAGAGGCGCAGTAAGCAGCGGTTCGAAAAACATGCAGGCGCTGGGATCCTTGTAGTGTTCCAGCAGTCCTGTGACGGTGGAAGAGTGGAAAACACATGGGTCGTGAGCGTCGAAGCTGAAGTTGTGGTTCCACTGCTCGATGCGGGCGTGCAGGGAGCGGTTGTAACGGCGGAAGCTAACGGAGAAGAGGTAGTCCTCCTGGGCGGAGTCTCGCAGCAGGAAGGTGCCCTCAGGCCGGCCGTCCAGCAGCGCCTCGGCCTCGTAGCGGTCCATCACGCCCCAGTAGCAGGGTAGAGCTGTGATCTGCATCAGGTCCGGCACCAGGCAGTGGATATAGTCTATCTGAGTGTGAACCTTCCAGGGCCCGGGTTGCTGCCGGCTCGGGTGACCGTCTCCAGAGGCGTGCCTCTGCTTGGGCCTCCTGGCCTGCAGACAGAGGGTGGTGGAATCCTCCTCTGAGTCACAGTCCTGAGCTGACACCGCAGCCCCCAACACCTGTGCACAGGCCCCCGATGATCCGGCGCCCGTAGAGCTGCCAGCCCCTGACGCCCGTCCCTCCCCAGAGGCCTCTCCGGTGCAAGGAGCCAACTTTGGTCCCAGTTTGTAGAGAGAGGAGCCCGGCACTGAGGCCTCCAGGGTGTGGATCTGTGCATTAGGTGGAGGGTCCACACCTTCCTCGATGCTAAGTCTTCGGCGCTCACGCAGACGTTCCTCCTCGTCCTCGGGTGATGGGTGGGCGGGGTCAAAGGCATCCAGCAGGGCTGTGGAGGAATGCGGGCTGACCGGTGCTGTGTGTTGCTTGATCAAGTGCCACTTGTGAGCCAGGTCGGAGCCCGGTGGAAAGGGGCAGGTCTCCAGCATGAGCTCCGTCAGGTGGATCTTACGTTTGGAGGTGATGGGGTTCTTAGATGAGCGGGGGCGTCTGCGAGCGGGCAGGGGTAAGCACAGCCCGACGGTGTCACTGAGCCGCTGGCGCAGAGAGCGGGCGTTCAGACTACGTCCTCCGGATACGGAGTCGCTCATCTCCTGGATGGAGCTCACTCCATAGCGCCGGTCCCTGCGGCTCCCGCTCCCCCGCAGGCGCCCGGACCGCCTGTCCGTCTCCAGAGAGCTCTGGGTTTTGGTGGAACACGAGTGTTTTTTCTTGCCCCCCCATGGAGCATGACGGGAATATGAGTCTCTTCGGGCCAGGGGAACACCACCTGATCCCCCCCTCACATCTTCAGAGTCCTTGTCAATTGTAATCTCTACTATCTGAGGGATGTCCGACACACAGTTGTGATGGCGCCGTCCTGCTGTGACCATCGGCACTGGCAGGAGGCTCCGGGATGGGCTGGAGGATCCTGATGCCTCCGCCTCACCTGAGCTACCTCCAAGCTCCACCACACAGTGGACGCCATCGACCTCCAGCCTGCTCTCTCTGGGTCCTGAGCTGTTGTTGTGAAAGAGTGTCTGGCATCTGCTCTTCAGGTTGCTCCACATGTTGCCCACTTTATTCATCAATAGGAGCCCCTCGGACCTGGAGAGAACAGGAGACAGAACGGATTAAATCACAGGTGACGAAGACTCGAAACATTTAATACAGAGGGTCCTAAAGAATGTCCTCCATTTAAATCCCCCAGACTACTGTGTATCTAGTAATTTGACATGGTGAGTGTATAACGGGGCCAAAGTGTCTGAGAGGTGGGTGAGCTCGAGTAGTTGGAACAGCAGAGTTAGGAGTTGCCAGGCAGACATGCAGGGACACAAGGCCACGGCTATAAATGAACCCAGGATCTGCTGGTATGTACTGTATTACTGGGCCAGTCTAGACCCGATCAAAAACTTTCCCTGTGGCAGAAGCAGATAACGCACACACACTTTTATACACCGCTGATTTATCACTCTACTAGCATGTTGACAGGGATTTGGAAGTAGCAGCACCAAACTGCGTTCAGATCTTTATAGGGAGCGAAGTCACCACAGGTAGGTGGTCTGTAGAACACAAAACACTGGAGGAATCAAAAATGCAGCATTTCTTTCCCTAACTCAGACACTGGTTCTGGATTTATTGGGGTACAAATGCTAGAAAAACCCATATCACTGCATCAAATGATAAGATACTTGAATAACTTGCAAATATGCGAAATATCCAGGAACAATCACTTTGCAATATTTAAGTTTTAGCTATTACTTCCTTAAATAAGTTGCAATACTGCATTTGGACATTTATCACTTGAGTTGTAACTGATTAAATCAAACATTGGCTATATCCATCAGCACAAGCTGCACAATGTACAGTATTGGAAAGAAAATGCACTCAAATGCATTGAAAATGTGAATCAGTAACCCTGTCAGCATTAATTGTGCTATTCAATGAACTAAAGGCACACAACAAAGGGATTTTGGACCCTCCGTCTCTTTCCCTCCCACTTCTTTTCTTTTCCATCTGCCTTTGGGCTAAAAGCAGCTATCTGACTTACAGACATCTTGTTGATCTGCCTCAAGTTTGTCTCATAACATTGACAAAAAGACACGATGTCTTTGCACAGTCAGCGCTGACAGACGGGGGTTCTTTGATGCACAGGAAACAAAGTGGTCTTTAGCACGTGGCAGATTAAGTGGAATTGCTGAAGGCAGTTCCAAGGCTATCGCTAACAAACTCATGACGTCACTGTCATCCCCCATATTGACTGGCTTTGTACTCAAAACATATGACGTCGCTCCGTCGCATAATAAGCCTCGATAAGTGTTGCACATTGTCATATTCCTTAGACGTCCTCCTTATGCTCTCAGAAGTACAGTGATGTTAGACTTTAACAAATCAAATCAAATGCAAATTGAGAAAAACGCGTTAGGTGTTAAGAATCATTTCCCTGAGGGATTCCATCCCACAGCAGTAGCATCTGTGTTGCTGCAAATTCGTTATAACAATAAGGTTGGTACAAAGTACAATCAATCAAATGAATTTGCAATAATTGATTCAAATGTGTTTTAAACTTTAAGTCTGCTATAAAAAATGAATCCCATGTCATCACTGCAACACCCACACACACCAACTTGCAAACTAACTCCCAAAAATACTCTGCAGTTGACACAGTGCTGCAAGCTGTGGCCAGGAGCAATTTTGCAAGTAGATTTAATTACATTATGCTTATTAATTCGATTTTCAATTTCTGCATGAATGTCGGATTAATTAACTTGTATTTTAAATGCTGTTGTATACTATAATTATCTAGTTGGTATAGCTGATGCAATCAGAGATGAGATTCAGCCTACCCTAACTTGTTTTTGCATGGACAATCAAATAATTGATTCTGCAAATCCTTTTACATGTGGCATAACTACATTCAAAAGATGTTTATGATAATCGACCACTACATACTAAGCAATAGTGAAAGCTGCAGTCACCATGAACTGGTTAGATGCATGCAAGAGGAGCTGCCACCAGTTTACCTCATTAAGGTAAGCAACACCTTTTATTGTTCTACTCATGTTACATGTGAAACAACGCAGCACAGGGTCTGATTATAGCTCCTCACGTCATGGCAACAGAGTACATTATGAACAAGCTAATGCTATTCAAGATGCTGTAAAACAATATTCAATAACCAATCAGACAATGAAACTACAATAAATTGGCAAGCTATTTTGATACTGGAATGTAATGTTAATCAAATGTGTAAGTGTGCTGATATTCTAGACTAGAACAATATGGCTCAAATCTGCCTAATTAAAACTAAAGCAGTTAATCTCTACCACAATACCACACGCTGCAGAGTAAGTGCAATGTTGACAACTCTTTATAAAATCATTTTGGCCTAACCGAGACAGGCAAGGGAAGGTTTCTTGCAAAAAGGATCAACATGGTTTAAAAATGTACTTTAACTATTTGTCCAGCCAATTTGATTTTGGAAAGCAAAACATGCAAACAAGTGTCCCTCATTTGTCAAAGTTATTGTTGGAGCACAAAGTCTTACCAGCCGCAAGCTACATTTGCCAACACAAGAAGTGATTCCTAACTGCGAATATCAAAACACTGAACTATCTATCTAAAACGGCATCTGACACCCTGCTGACTTTCCTCGGAGATGAACTGGAATTGTGAGGCTAACGTTATATCAGCTACATCTCGATAGGCCGGATTTTCCATCCGGGTTGCTGTGTTTTATCCCTCAGCTTGCTAATCCCCTCAAAAACACAAACAAGGAAAAGTTCCAGTGACCCAGACTAAGAGCTAATAGGGGGCAAGGTCTCTAAAACTGAAAAGGTGCTCAAGAAGGACTTTCTCCCCACAGTTTAACAATAAAACCATTACAGATAGGCAATAATGGAGGTCCCTGAACAGGAACACAAAAATAAAGTAGCATACCCTTAGCTACCACAAGCTGGATTATACCAGAATTACACAATAACAGTATTTATCAGACTGCTATGAGGATGTCCACTTTAGACACACACATGCATTAAGGCTTCACTGTCAACTGATCATAAAGAATTCAGACGTGTAACCCTACAAGTGAGCAGAATGAAAGGCTTAAAGTAACATGAAAATTGAGTAAAAATGTAAGATATCTCAAAACTCATTAACCAGTAATTTGTAAGAAAAATAAAAGGCAAACTGACGGAAAATACAAGGGGTGCTTTCATTTGAGTCTGGCGCTCCATTGAGACAATAGGCTTTAACGCAGCATTTTGTAGCGCTTAACATTTAATTAAATGTTAATGTCACTTTTTGTTAGCTTTACTGCATTTTGATCAGGTCGCACACTCTATAGGCGCGTTCACACCGCAGTACCTTTCCCACTTTAGTTCCGATATAGTTCCGAAATGTTGCGTTCACACAAAAGAGAGCCGGAACTCAAATTAGTTCATGAGAACCTTTTCACCCCCTTTTCCGAAAAAGGTTCCTATTCCTGATTGGCTGGGCGGATTGCAAACCACGCCCCGTAAAACTCCCAAAAGGTTTTGTGAAGCCGCCATTTTATTATCCTTGCATTAGCATTATTAGCATTAGCATTAGCCCAGCGCAGAAACGCAGAGAGACTAACTTATGGCAACACAAAAGAAAACATGGGAGCGGTGGAGATGAGGAGGTGTCGGCGTTCTGGCGATTTACTCGGAAGGCTTCAGTAGAAGCTGCTGGGACTCCCCAACTCCGGAGACTTCCGGCCGGGGATTTTGGGCGGCAGTATACGCCGTGAAGTGGTTTGTGGCCTGCCAGTAAACCCAAAGCAGAAGAAGAAGTGACGTCAGCGGCTTCATTTGCCTAACGGTACGTCCACACAGCAGCTTTAGACGAATCTTCCACCGCTTCTCTGCCCATTGACTTTGAATGGGGATGACGTCCCTTTGCCTCGCTTTTCGCCGAACTGCATTGTGGGGGAGCGAAGCGAAGATTTCCAGGATTCAAAAGTTGAGCAATGTTCAACTTTTGAAGCTGAGCAGGAAGCGTCACCCAATCAAACACGTTTATGCAAATCTGACAGTAGAAGCGCTAGCCAATCAAACCGCGTGTAAGCAAGGAGAACCAGACTGCAGTTCATTTCCTCATATTCCAAACGAGAAATTACGGTAGCAAATCACCCGGTTCTTTACGACCAGAACTATTAACAGGATACAAACCGGAGGAACCAGGCATGGAGGGAGGTGGCAGAGACAGTGGGTGAAACTGGTAGGTTTTCGCCTGTTTGGGAGTTTATATATATATATATATATATATATTGCTCGCATAAAATCCCCGGGGTTTTTTGTATGTCGGGGGCGGGAGATTCATGTGATTGGTCGCAAAAAATCCCCAAGCTGTCACACACCCAGCTCCAAGATTTTCAAGATTTTTGAAAAGCTGCTGTGTGGACGTACCGTAATCCTCCCCCAGGGACTTATTCCGGTGTGAACGCGATCTGAACCTTTGTGGGAAAAGTACTGCGGTGTGAATGCGCCTTATGTGACGTCCAGCTGTTTTGAACACCGCGATATGCGATACGGGACAAAAATGTTCTTAATGCTTAATCAATTAAAAGTTAGATGTTGAAATTCCTAAAAAAGGACCACTAATGGCTAAATACACTTCCAGAGTGTTGGTTAGCTAATCTGCTTCGTTGGCTGGAGTCCATTATTATTACAAAGCAAGAAACAACTCCAAAACAGACTTTAATTTCAGTATGGTTGAAAACGCATACGTTCCCTACATGGTTGCATGTACTGTTTTGGTGCTTCACTCCAAAATGTAAATGTTATAATCAAGATTAAATCATTTTCGTTATGTTACCACCTGAAAGTTAAATTGTCTCCAGCAGGACACCAATGCATTTCATATTGCCAATTTCTGCCCGAGAATTAAATATTCTGATTAAATATGCTGTTGCCATGGATAACAATGGACACACCAAAAAGTGTGATCCAGTCCACAACCACGTAGAGCCGTCTTGAAACAGAACTAGGCCGCCTTGAAACAGAACTAGGCTACTTCTGCTGTTCGGCAGCCCAACACACCCATACTCCTGGGATCATACTGATCTGAGAGAGGGCTGTAGAGAAGACAAGATTAAGGGAGGACGCCTTCTCTGCTCAGACCAAACCAGAGTTAATGAGATACTTGCAGCGTTTTGCATGCTGAAAGATATGTGGGATGGCAGAAAGCAACACAGGGTATGTAAATGACAGATAAATCACAGTCTTACAGATTAGTCTTATAATTCGAATCACAGCAGCAACAACTTAAAAATAGACAAGTTACTGCAAACTTTTCACTTTTTTCTTCATCAGAATGCATTTTGAGTTAGAAAAAAATCTTACGTTCAGATAGAGGCAAAATATGCACAGTAATACATATTTGTGCAACTAAATATTGCATTGTTAATGCCATGTTTTTTCTAATAATCATTACTCTGCACTTTATTAGTAATGTGCACTGAGTAATCAATTAAAAACAAATTCAAATCAGGCAGAAAACTAAGTCAATTAAAATGAACTGAATAATATACCGTAACTTGGATTTTAAGACAAACGCTTTATGTTGTTCATGTTAACTAACGTTACATTAATCCATCCCTACCATACCAAAACTGCCTTTGTAACAATTTGATGTATACAGATTGACGTGGACAGTAACATTTCATTATACTAACGTTTAACAGCATGCCATATTTTAGACATTAGCACCAGTTTAATGTCAATAAAAGGCAACACAACGACCGATCCGACGTTATTATGTCTGGTTTATAGAAAGGCCTTTACATTTCTTGAGGCCCCACTTTTCCCTGCTCTGAGCCAAGTTAGCGGACTTGCTAACACGTTAACCATCCACAGCAAATCCTAACACACCGCTAAATGTAGCCGCGACGATAACGTTAACTAGGCTCACATTTGCCATGTTTGCTTTTTGACTTCAGTCAAATATGATTATATTTTTTAGGGAAAAAAACGAAACTACCCTATGCTGGTTGGAAACACACATACAACTATCGTAGCTCTAAATCCAGACTGCTTCGCTAACTTGCGGTTCAGGCTTACGAGCTGTCAAAAATGCTAACTGTTAGCATTTCCTAGAATGGGAGTTTCAAGCGTTTTAGTTAGCTTCGGCTAACCAACCAGCTAGCGAGGTTAGCATTTTAGCTTGTGAAAAAGCGACCCCAAAAAATACACAAATAATTCAAGCATTGCTGTAGTGCTTGAATATGCAGAGTAGCCAATGGTCGCATGCTTGACAAGTAGTGGTGTGTTTCTCGAATTCATATCTTACCCTTGTGCCGTTTGGAAGCCCTATTCAACAGCTCTCTTTGTCTGCAAAAAATGGCTATTAAGAGAAGTCAGGCATACATCCCCCTTGCGGACCTCGGTGTCAGATGAAAGCACTGAAGGTACGCGAAAACTTGACGGTATCATCCCGATATTTTAAAATGAATTCGTTAAATACTAATCAAATATCTTTAAAAATATATATTATTCTTTTGGTGCCGCGAAAACCCGTTCTTCGTCATGGTGGGGGTCTTCTTTTCTACCGTGGTCGCTGCTGCTGCTGCTTCTAGCAGCCAATATGACGGCGGTCTCAGCAGACAGAGACCCGGAGAGGCGGACGGTGTTACGCGTGATGGAAACCGACAGACAGCGACTCAGTCCAATGGAGTAAAGGGAAAAGTCGTCCATTTCCGACAGAGCATGCGGAAAGGGAATGCCCCGGTGCTGACTCCGCGTGATGGGCGTCTCGTGTCACCAATGAGCGAGAGAGGAGGATGTGGCTCTCCACTGGCAGCTACTTGGAAACGTGGAGAGGTGAAGTGATGCTAGTGGTGTTACAGCCAGGCCGGTGCTCTGTCTGTGTGCTTCCAAACGAGAGGTGCTACTTTGCGGTAAATACGATATAACAAAGTGTCAAAATATGTTGCTATAGTAGAAGTAGTGTAATATAAAAGTGGGGGATTTGAATATTGGTAATATTCTCTATAGAAATACTGAACATATGCTAATACAACACTATATTCACACAGTGTACTTACATCTGTTTGTAATGTATTCATAATAAATATGAAGATACAGTAGAAGGGGCCAGTAGGCTACTTACTGATGTCATCAGAGAGAGAGCCAGAAGCAATGCTCTGCATAGGAGTAACTGATAATGCAGAATAAAGAAAATGCTGTTTAATTTGACTATTAATTTATTTACATTCAAAAGTAAATAATTGTACTCTTATCACTCAATGGTCCTGCCATATCAAATTACCCAAGGCTGGATAACCAATTGTCCTGAGGAAGGTCCGTATTAATAGCATGATTTTGAAACCTTTGCTGTTTTCAGTTTTCGCTCCAATGTTTCATATTCCTGAAATACATTAAAATCCCAACATAGAAAAACTGTATACACTGCAAAAGTAAGTGGGTTGAGAAGAAGAATTGGAGGATGAAACCCTCTTTATTTTGTCAGACATATTCAGTAGAGCACACACAGCGAAATTGGACCTCTGCATTTAACCCATCCTAAAAGGAGCAGTGGGCAGCTATTGTACAGCGCGCGGGAAGCGGTGGTGGTGCCTTGCTCGAGGGCACTTCGGCAGTGACCAGGAGGTGAACTGGCAGCTACCAGTCCACACTGGTCCGATTGGGAGGAGAACTGGCAACCCTTAGGTTCAAATACCAAGTCCCTGCCGATTAAGCCAAGAGGGACCCATCAAGAAATGTTTTCCCCAAGGCCCCCTATATAGTTGGTTAATCAGGCCATGATCAAACCTGTACACTCTTATTACACAGTTCAGAACAAAGCTGTTTATAAATACAAAAAAGTAAAGAAGTGATAAATCCAGTTATTTCTAGAAATAGTAGGATGGTAAATAGTGTCCCACATATAGAAACCCTCTAAGTAAAACCCTTAGACCAGGGGTGTCAAACTCAAGGCCCGGGGGCCAAATCCGGCCCGCCACTTCATTTTATGTGGCCCACAAGAGCTTGCAAATAATATAATAAGTTTATTATAATGTTACGTGCCGCTTTACAGGAGAACGTTGCCCATAAACTACATGTCCCACAATGCATCTCATTTTGTGACATACCAATGAAGAGACTTGCAATGATTTGCCCTAGACTTCTGCTTTCAGACATAGTTAATTATTAAGTTATTACCCTATCCGATAATAATCCAATGCAGCG
This sequence comes from Pseudochaenichthys georgianus, assembly GCF_902827115.2. Taxonomy (NCBI): domain Eukaryota; kingdom Metazoa; phylum Chordata; class Actinopteri; order Perciformes; family Channichthyidae; genus Pseudochaenichthys; species Pseudochaenichthys georgianus. Next base: position 12,368,621 of record NC_047517.1, on the reverse strand, counting down.
GAAATATTGTAAAATTATACATTATTTTATATTTATTATGTATATTTATCTATGTATATTTATTTATATAGTCTTAAAGTTACCACCGGCCCTTTGAGTGCAACCATAATTCTAATGAAATTAGATGAAATTGAGTTTGACACCCCTGCCTTAGACTCTCTAAGAATAAGATGTGGCATTATCCAACCCGGTATCACGGCAAGACGTGAACATGTGAGGATTTACCATGCTGGGAGACGTGAAGATGTCACGATTGTGTCCCTTCAAACGTGACAGTTACATGGTATTGTTAACCCATGTTAACCAGTGGAGAAATACCCGGAAATGCCAAACAAATCCTACCCCGACGGTCGGTTGTTATTGTCAATATTAATATAATAATGATTTATTTTTTAATAGTCACATTTGATTAAGCCGATTTTCTTGTTGCCCCAGCTGGTCGACACCTCTTTTAGCAGAAACAAAGGCTACATTAATGTATTTAATCGATGTTAATCCATGCGTGTGGATGTGGAATTAACGGACGTGACGTTGTGCGATTGTGTTGCCAGGAAACAGTTTTGGTTCATGTTCATTTACAAACTCTTCAACTACAACCAGTTATATTTAAAAACATGTTAGAAGGCCTCACAAAATACTTTTCTACTTCTCTTTGAAAGTCATCACATAACGGCATTGTAATACACGGTTCGGCTGCATTAAATATTACATATCTGCCGTAGTTCTCTATTTATAGAGCCCTGATGAGAAGACTTCTAGACAAACATGAGGAACATGCCGCCAAAACTGAAAACGTGACGTGGATCAAAAATATATAAGCAATTAAACAACATCTTACATTTATTTTCACACAATACCTCTCCTTGCAGTATCAACACTAATTCGGCTGACTTTTATATTTGATCCAATTAGTAGATAGGCTGTATTTACACCATAACGGTGCACAGCTGATAGAAAGGGACACCTGGTGGTTAAAGCACGTTATTGAATTTTATTATGTTATTATTAGATATTAATAGGATCCCTATAAAGTATATTCATTACTCTAATCTCTACTAATAGTTAATTAAAGACTGTATAATGACTATTTTGCACATCCCTTTCATGATTTCAAGATTTTCTAAGGTTTATTGACATATCATATACACAACTACGGTGTAGTTATGCAATGAATGAAAAACTTGGGTTGCAGGTTCCTCAACAGTGCATTACAAGACATCTATCAATATGTGTGTATACCTCCACCATTAAACTGTCATATTCTGCACATTTCTTATACTATCTATACATCTTATAAGAGTATAACATGTATAATATCAGTTAAAATAAGTGCTTAAACATAGTTAACATTGCAGGAACGCAATATATTAGACGTTAAGTACTTGTCAGGCTTAATATTTATCTGTAGATACAAATGTCACTGTGTGTGCTGTGTGCTCTGCATGTGTGACCATTAAAGAGGGTTTCATCCCTCCATATTCTTCTTCTATACCCCCAAAGCTTTTTTCTTATTCAAAAGAAGACCTTAACCTAAAGTATTCTTTAATGTTTAAATTAAGCCTTATTAGTTTGTCTGTTTTACACACCCTCCTATTAATATCTTTTTTTATCTTAAAAACAAAGACCGTTATGGTGTAAATACAGCCTATCTACCAATTGGATCAAATATAAAAGTCAGCCGAATTAGTGTTGATACTGCAAGGAGACGTATTGTGTGAAAAGAAATGTAAGATGTTGTTTAATGGCTTATATATTTATGATCCACGTCACGTTTTCAGTTTTGGCGGCAGTTCCTCATGTTTGTCTAGAAGTCTTCTCAGCAGGGCTCTATAAATAGAGAACTACGGCAGATATGTAATATTTAATGCAGCCGAACCGTGTATTACAATGCCGTTATGTGATGACTTTCAAAGAGAAAAGCAAGCACACTCGGAATAAAGTATTATTTTAAAAAAACGTTTTCGGATTTCACATCGCATAAACATCAAATCCCAGCGTGCATTGCGGCTAAACCATCCAATCATGAGCTGAGGATCTTGCCTACGTCTGTTTCCGGTTTCGTTTATGACGGATGTATTTTGTTATACACCCATTCCTTCCCATTTAAATTTAAATTTACATTAATGTATTTCGTGAGGCCTTCTAACATGTTTTTAAATATAACTACGGTTGTAGTTGAAGAGTTTATAAATTAACACGAACCGAAGCTGCAAGGCAATCCCACAACGTCACGTCCGTTAATTCCACATCCACACGCATGGATTAACATCGATTTAATACATTAATGTAGCCTTTGTTTCTGCTAAAAGAGGTGTCGACCAGCTGGGGCAACAAGAATATTGGTGTAATCGAGTGTGACTATTACAAAAATAAATCATTATTATATTGTTATTGACAATAACAACCGACCATCGGGGTAGCATTTGCTTGGCATTTCCGGGTATTTCTCCACTGGTTAACATGGGTTAACAATACCGTGTAACTGTCACGTTTGAAGGGATGAAATTGTGACATCTTCACGTCTCTCAGCATGGTAAATCATCACATGTTCACGTCTTGCCGTGATACCGGGTTGTATATATCAAACCAGTAAATATGTGGCATAGCTAAAACCAAAATAAAAGCTTGGAACAATTAAAATGTCTCAAAGGAGCATTCATAGTCACTCGCACCCACACATGAGGTCATCTCCTGGAGTCTGATCCTTCGCGAGCACATGACACGAGGAGTAATGGGAAGTGGAAGTGGTGTGAGTAATGTAGTAGTTAGCTGGAGCTGAGAGTGAGTTCAGGGGGAAATCACCAGCAGTCCGAACACATTAGCTTTTACATCTCAGAGCTTCTGATCTAATTTGTGCTGATGAGAGGAAATGAGAGAGAATTGCATTAGCACTGATTCTTCTGCCAGGAGTGATTCACACTATTTTAGTCAACATGGACCTCTACCACTAAATCTATGCTGCGTCATCTGCAAACAATGCACAATGAGGATATGATAACTTACTACCGTGGTGGCGATGAGGTGACTGAGTGTGATCTCTGAAAGACAAAGGTCTGATGACAATATCAGATCAGTACTGCCATACACTACCGACACATTATCCTCGCTAATGCAGCTTTTATCTCAACTACAGTTTAAGGAAATCATCCTGGTAGGTGATTTTAACTGGGACTGGCTTTCACCAGTGTCTGATGATTTTAAAGCTCATTGTATGTCTCTAAATTTTACACAATTAATTGAAAGTCCTACTCGTCTTAACACCAGTTGTCTAAATAAATCATCTCTTATCGATCTTTTAACTAATCAACCCCATAAATATACTGCAACCGGGGTCTTTGCTAATGACCTAAGTAATCATTGTTTAGTTGGTGCTATTAGGGATACCAAAATCCCCCGTACCAAACCCTGTGTTGTTCTGAAAATAAATGTTAAGCACTTTATAGAGCAAGCCTTTCTTCATGACTTAGTTCATTTTAAATGGGATCGTATTTTATTGATTGGTGATGTTGACCATGCTTGGAAGTATTTTTATGACAGTTCTAGTTATTTTTTAGATAAACATGCTCCGTTTCGCCGGTTCAGTGTGAAGGGCCGTGATAACCCCTGGTTCACTTCTGATCTGGCAGCCCTCTTACGCAAGAGGAATCTCCTTTTGGGCTGCTGCGAGGAAGACAGGCTCTGAGGCTGACTGGCTTCTTTTTCGTCAACTGCGTAATCGCTGTACTGCTTCCATTAAAAAAGCCAAAAGCGATTTTTACTTATCCCAGACCACAGACAGTTTAAACGATCCTAGGAGATTTTGGCATACCATAAAATCCCTCTCTGCCAGCTCTCGCTCCTTAGAGCTGCCTCCTAACATTGTTGTTGACTCCACCCCTGTGTCAAATAAGACAGAGATGCTTAATTGTTTTAATAAACATTGTATTGCCTCCAGTTCCTTGTTTGACACATTATCTTTTGGTAAATCATCTCCCTCCATCACCACCAGTCATGCCTCCAGTAGCCACACTTTCTCCTTCAACCCCTTCAATGTTGGGGAGGTTTGTAAGGCTCTAAAGGGCCTAGACCCCAAAAAATCAGCAGGTCCGGACGATCTCCCCCCTTGTTTCTTACGGCTAGCTGCAGATATTATAGCCAAACCACTTTGTCATGTTTTTAATCTTTCTATAATAAGCAATGTCATTCCAGATGTTTGGAAAACTGCAAATGTTCTCCCCTTATTGAAAGGTGGTGATCCCATGGTGATGAATAATTACAGACCAATTTCCAAGCTCTCTATTTTAGCTAAAGTACTTGAAAGGCTGGTGAAGGATCAAATCAAAGAATATTTAAGCTTGAACAACATTCTATCTCCTCACCAGTCAGGCTTTAGGAAGCAGCACAGTACAGTAACGGCTGCTTTGAAAGTAGTGAATGACATTGATGAAGGCTTGGACGCAAAGAGCTACTGTGCTGCCCTTTTATAGACTCATCCAAGGCATTTGATACTGTGGACCATGGCATTCTGTGCCAGAAGTGATCCCATATAGGCCTGTCTGACCAAGCTGTTGGTTGGTTTGCAAACTATCTTTCAAATTGCAAGCAATGTGTAAAATTCAGCGGTCTCTCCTCAAGCTTTCTTAATGTGCCCAGAGGCGTTCCTCAAGGTTCGGTCTTGGGACCGACCCTTTTTACTATTTATATAAATGATGTGGGTCAAAGTATTGATGCCTCTGTACATCTATATGCAGATGATACTGTTGTGTACTGTTGTGCTAGCACTGTTGCCCTTGCATTTGAACGTCTGCAGTCTGCTTTTGACACTTTTCAGTCGCATCTGTTCCACCTTAGGTTGGTGTTAAATTCAGATAAGACAAAAGTCATGTTGTTTTCCAATAAGAAAAAGTTACCAACTGTTCTTCCCTGCATCATGTCTGCACAGCATAACCCCATTGAAGCTGTTACCTACAGATACTTAGGCATCACTATAGATGAAAATCTCTGCTTCAAACCACATATTGACAATCTCTTAAGGAAATTGAAATTAAAACTGGGATTCTTTCTTAGAAATAAGGCCTGCTTCTCCACAAGTGCGAGGAAACGGCTTGTAGATGCCACATTTTTGCTGCTCTTGGACTACGGGGATGTTGTGTACATGAACGCCTCAGCTCATTCCCTTCATCTGCTGGACGCTGTTTACCACGGGGCTCTGAGGTTCATAACCGACTGGAAACCCCTCAGACACCATTGCACGCTGTACGCTTTAGTCAACTGGACATCATTATCAATGCACAGATCACTGCACTGGTACAAACTCATCTATACCGCTATGCTTGGACTGCTGCCCCTCTACATATCCACTTACATATCACACAAATAGTACAGCTATAGACTACGATCTCAAAATTACATCACTCTGTCCGTTCCCTCAGTACGCACGGTGCTTTGGAAAAAAGCCGTATCATACTCTGCCCCCTCGACCTGGAACACACTTCAGCAGGAACTTAAGCTGACCAGTTTGATACCCATCACAGATTTTAAACTCATTTTAAAAAAGCTGGAGAAATCATCTGTGGGTGTTTGCACCTGCTATATCTGACTATTTATGGATTTCAATGACTACTTTTTTTACGGTGTTGTATTTTAGTGTTGCCTCTGTGTTTAGTGTCCGTCTGTCTGTAACTGTGTGTGGTAGTGTTACCACTGAACAGGTCTCTCTTGAAAATGATCAATGAGATCTACACCTGTATAAATAAAGGCTAAATAAAATAAAAATAAAATACACAGGAAACAAGTATTTATCTAAAGAGGCTTAAGTATTCCAGCCTTAACAATCATTTGCAAAGGATTGAAGCAAGAAGTAGAGGAGGTTATTTGACCAAAAATGATCATCATAACAAGCTTTAAGTGTATACATTATTCCCACAGATCCTTCAAAAATCTTAAAAGTCATTGAATTGATAATCTAAAAAAAAGGCTTCAGTAGTATTGATGTTGTTTTAAAAAAGTCTTAAAAATGCTAACACATGGTCAGGATTTAATGATTAGTTTTCATTTTCTTGCATATACTTAGCATTTTAAAACCTCAAAGTAATCATTTGATTCCTTTTTTGAAAAATAGTAATTGACAATTCCATCTTGCATTAATTTCCCACAAATTTGGTTAGCGCTAAAACTCCCCTTAAAATTAATTGTATTCCTAGTGGCAACCAGGGGCGGACTGGGACAAAAGATCAGCCCGGGAGGGGGGGCTAGTGACTTATCCGACCGGCCCACTTCGTCCGACCGGCCCACTTCAGTACCGGCCCATCGGGATTCGTCCCGAACATCCCGGTGGCCATGTCGCCACTGGTGGCAACAATCCAAGTCTTAAAACTCTTCTGCCTTAAAGGGGACCTACTGCAAAGTGCACTTTTTGATGTATTTTATAAATATATGTCCCAGTGTTTCAGGGAACTCACAAAATGTCAGAAAATAAAACCCTCTCTCTTTTCCTCTGTACCCAAATCTCTAAAAACGGGGGTACAATGGAGCTGATCCAGATTTGCGACATGCGGACCCACGGCACTATCAGAAAGTTGCTATCAGAAACAATGCCTGACGTGTTTTGGACGTAATATGATCTTTGTTTACATTAGCAAGCATCGTTAACACTCAGAGCTAACCTGTACTGGAGAGAGTATGTGTAAAGAAGCAGGATAAAAAGGAACTCACCTTGTGGTAAACCCACAAGAGAAAAAGCATTTGAGCTCCATACTGTTTCAGAAATAATCCTTGATGTGGTGTGGAACATGATGGCGTTTAATCACGGCAGAATTTAACTGTATATGCCGGGTACTTCTGAGCAGGCATTAGCTCTCCTTATTTTTACAAGCTAAGGACCCAACATCTGCGTTCTCTAACAGGGCTCAGGAAGTGCGCCGGACTATGAGGAAAATATTCGTTGTGGCCAAACGGCAGTACTACACTTCCGTATCAGTCGCTGGGCCCAGAAATAGTTTTTCCCATTGACTAACATTGGGAAAGAGACGTCTGTAAATCGTTGGATAATTTTTTTTAAACTAAATAAACTACTCAGTATGAACATTTGTATAGCCCTTATTAAAAACTTTGTAAAATGTGCAAATAACATTATTCTGAGAGTTATTTTCCTCGGCATATGAATGCGGATCTAACCCACGGGACTGCGCCGCCCAGCACGTTCATGTGACGTGTTCAGTACTACATGAGTTTTACCTTTACCCATGGATGCACAATAAGAACGGATTATATGATTATATAAATACTTTTGTGACGTTTCGCACTCTCAAAAGTTGGGCCATTTTGTCTTCATGCGCCAATGAGCAACTCTCATAGGAATGAACGAGGCCCCGCCTCCCAGTCTGTATCCAGTTCTTATTATAGATCTATGGGCTCAAATAGAGGGATATGAGGGATGTCTAACATGCATGATCTGTTTGGTATTTTGAGCAAAACACATCATAGACATGTTTTTATATATTTTTATATATCTGAGACCCATAATATATGCCTAAAAATTGCATGATAGGAAACCTTTTAGGGTTGTCATTTTGAATTAAGAGCAGAGGCATTGCGTCCACATGGCAACGGCAAGCATCTCGTGGCGCTTATTTCACAAACAGTTCAAACAATGGCAACATAGCTGAACGATCTAACAGTATTTACCTGGCGGTGGAACCGGAGGTTGGCCATTACCATTGTCTAACCATGCTGTCAGTCGGGATGTCAGCAGAAACCGCCATAAGTGCTGTGAAGAGTGGCGGACATTAGCATTAGGCAGCTAGCAGGGCACATGGTCCCATGTCAGACACATTCCCTACACTAAATGTCGTACGCTGTTAACACTTGTATACAGTGTGTGCATTTTGACTGTGTGGTGGTGTCTCAGATCACACACAGTGGCTGTGCCATCACTGGAAGTGACAATTGCCGCTGTTAGATAGCTAGCTAGTAACATTATTTTTTCGCCTTAGTAAATCATTACAGGTTTCTCAATTAACCCTGTAAAAAGCCATGTATAACTTCTATTTTTATAGTGGTGTGTTCCTTCCATTGTGTAGCCAAGATGGCGATCGATGAGGGTGAGAAGTGTCCAGCATTCCACACTCAACTTTTTGACCATTATGAGTGCATCCTCCGGGAACTCATTATGCACTGCATTTTGAGATATTTTGCTTTTGAGCGCTGTGAAGCTGACAATTGAGCGGCCCGACCAAGCAAGGAGGCAGAGGCAGAACGTCCAAAATACAACCCGGTGTGGGCATTTATTACGTCATAAACATGACACAGCATCAATCTGCTGCCCACGTGAACACAGTCACCAGCCACCACCAGGATCTCACACACACTCCCAGCCTCAAAACAGACAGGGCAACAGACCCTAAATACACACACTAATCAGCAATTCGACACAGGTGGGGGGGAGGACAACACAGGGCACCAGGTGCACACAATCAACAGCCACAGACATGGGGGAAGGGGAACACTTTTAACATGAAACCAGGAAACAGAGACAGACAAACTTACATAAATTACATATATTCCCATGCTTCCTGTGCAATGTTTTTAGTGCTATATTACCCGTAACGGAGGCCGAGATCTATGGGCCCAGAGATCACCTCCGTTACATTAACGCACTTATGCACTAAAAATAGCAAAAGTAAGTACAGAGCTTCGCAAATTGAGACACAGCAAAAACACTACATACCCAGCTACGTACACAAAGCACAGAGAAGCTCGGATTACAACACATGCAAAGGGAGAATAACTTAGTTTCTCACTGCTCAAGTAGAGATCACTCCACTGCAACTTAACACAGCAACAGGTTTGCTGCTATATTAATGCTGATAATATTGAAGTGAGTACCTTTAAAGGTCCCATGTCATGCTTTTCCGGTTATTATCCGTCCCCTTGTGTGTTATGAAGGTTTTTATCCATGTAAACGGTCTGCCGAGTCAAAAACCCTCAAAGTACACCCTGTAGGGAGTAAAACTCTAACGCCTCGTTGGAGATTTCTCATTGTCCAATGTTTTCTTCCTGGGTATCGTTACGTAGGGATACCCAGTAGCCACGCCCAGAGCTATGGCCGCACCCTCTGCCAGCCGAACATATCTTGTGAGGGGAAATCTTCAATGTATGCCGAGGGCAGAACCAGGGACGTGCACAGGTACGGGCTAATGTTGCCCGGGCAATGGCCCTTTTGCCATTTGTGTCTGACCTGCCCCTCTGGAGAGAGCAAGAGGTTTATGTTTTTTCTGTTGTGGCCGAATAAACATGATAAGCCCACAATTAGTATTGTAGCGTCTCGCTGCGATAATACACACCTTGTCAGCGCTGTCATCTGCCCCTAGTCACGTGACTTTGTTTACAATCTGACAGCTGAGAGCAAAGGACAGCCCCCCGGCCTCATATGGCTATGGTGATGATCATACCAAATGCCCGCCTGGCTTTGGTGGCAAATCCCCGGGGCAATCTGTCCCCGGAAATGTCCCGTTTTTAAATATGCTTAAATTGATTTTGAGTGTTCTCATGGCAGTTAGGGTAGGGGACAAACCAGGGGACTTTAATTCCTCTTGACACCGTCGGTTATTTACACGAAAAAATCTAAATAGGCTATACTTGTTATTGTGCTTCTGTCTTTCTGTGTCTTCTCATCTGCTCCGTAAACTCCCTCAACGGGGCCGCTCGCTCTCTTTTCTTGATCGCCCTCTCACGGGTGAACAGTTCAATGTCCCGTATCATTGTAGGATGTTTGCCATGTCTCTACCACTTTAGTTCAACAACCCCTTTATTAAGTTATGGAATACTAAATAAATAAATAAGTAATTAGATACCTTACCATGACTGCGCTCATAAAGAATGATAAGAATAACAATAAGAACAATGCGTATTGAACTGGTTTATTTATTCGTGAGTTTATTTAAGAAAATTACTTAGAAGCCCTATTTTATCAGTATGTCTGCACAGAAGTTACAATGGTCAAACTAACCTACATTAAAACAGAATTGTCCCCATTTTTTCTTTAATAGTTAGTAACATTAGATATGTTAATGAGATATGGACCGCAAAACATTTCATTTAGAAACAAATTCAAAAGGTCTTGTGTTTTTTTCGGTGGGGCAGGGCCCTGTTTCTAGTTTAGAGCAATAGCCCCTCCAAATGTCTGTTCACGTCCCTGGGCAGAACCACGACGAAGTCAGTGGTTGACATTTCTTGTTAACACTGTTCCTTCAGATGTTCGAGCCGGTATTGTACTGTGTGCGCGGCATTTCACGGACCAAAGCTTCGCAAACATTGCAGCGATATGCCGGATATGCACAGCGTAGGACACTGAAGGACGATGCTGTTCCTACTTTGTTTGGACCAGTGGGAGATTTGGGTACACAACCTGTAAGTACTGTTACCAATTATTGAACCCTGAGAGCAGGACATACTGAAAAGAGTCAAGGGAAGCTTATAAAAGTTAACAGCATTTAATTACACAAAAGATGCGGTGATTGGAGGAGCTCTCCTCATGCGTCCGGTCAGCCGAGGTCAGGGAGAAGAGGTCGATTCTTGGCTTGCTCTTTCTGTTGTCATCTGAGGTATTCTCCTATTGGCCGGCGTCGTCGGGGGGCGGTCCTATGCAATTCCTGCCTTTTCCTGTTGCTAAATTACATCATTCTGGTGTCTGTGGTTATTTAAACATTCCCTAATAAACGTGATTTCAGCGTCAATAAATGGGTGTTAAACCCAGTGTGTTTAGGGTACAACATTGCGTCATTTCACCTTCAATTCTTTCACACACAGTGACGTCAGGAGCTACCCACAATGCAACACTCGCCATATATATATATATATATATAAATACACCATTTTCCTGGAGGTGCAAATATCCTGGAAGTGCAAATATAAACAGCTAGCTAACGTAGCCAGGCAGAGCGCACTAGTTTTTTTTTCTGAATTAACGACCGAAGAAATCGCTGCATGTCTTCGGATTACATCTCTGGACTTGAGGGGTGTGCTTTAGGTCGTTACCAGCGTAAACTAGAGTTGTGTGGGTTGTCGGATTGCCATTACAGACTGCCTGCAGATGTATGGAAAAACGACCCTCGAAAGTGGCCTTCGTCGATTTTGGCTGCAAAAATTTATTCGTGAGTTTATTTAAGAAAATTACTTAGAAGCCCTATTTTATCAGGCCGGGGGGTTATTAGGCCGGGGGGTTATTAGGTCTAATTTCTGGAAACACCAGGTGAATACCCCACTTGTCACAATAATATTATCATGCCATTGCATATATGTGGTATTTTAGAGTTGACTAGATATTGATTAAGGCAATAGACTATGATATTCAGTACAGGAAGCTTAGCAACACCTAGACGGTGTACGGCCTGCTTGCACCTCGCGTAAAACGGCGGATACCGGAAGTACGGTGTCGCCCTCGGCCCAATACCCGTATGTGTGTGTGAAAGAATTCATTTTTCAATTCACCTATTTTTTATAGGTGGTGTGTGGACCTAACATCCTGTGTGTGTTTCTACACGGACCACTATTGCGGTAAGCATGTTGTAACTTCCGGTTGTTGTTGTCATCTCCGGGTATCCCGTGTGCCTGTTCTGTTGCTGATGGCTTATTATCTTAACTTAATTGATCGTTTTAAAACTCTTGATCACGGCAACTGCCTGACATTGTAATCACACGTTACTACAGATTAAGCACTCACAACTCTCCTTCTCTTAGCGACTGTAACTCCACAGTTGCCTACACTCTTTTCGGGTTTGCTAACGGTAGCTACTTTAGCTTAATAGCTAGCCATGGCTCTTTCGTCCCTCGGGTGCTATTTCCTGCTCTAACTGTCTCATGTTTGGTTACTTCCCTACCTCCTTTACTGGTACCGATACATGTGTTAAATGTAGTATAGTTGTTAGGTTGGAGGCAGGAATCATAGCCATAGAAGCCCGGCTCCGCATCTTAGAAAGTAACTCAGCTACAGTAAAGCCCGTGTTAGCCGGTGCGGACCGGCAAAAGGTAGCTCCTCTTAGCCGTCCCCCGGCAACTCCCGAGCAGCAGGGAGACTGGGTGACTGTTCAGAAGGGGCATAACGCGAAACCCGCAGGTCCCCACCAACCCGTTCACGTATCTAACAGATATTCCCCACTCAGCGAGACACCCGCTGAGAAGCCAACTCTGGTTATTGGTAGCTCTATTATGAGATATGTGAATTTAGAGACCAAAGCCTCCACAGTCATATGCATTCCGGGGGCCAGAGCGGGCGACGTTGAGGCGCATCTTAAACTGCTGGCTAAAAATAAACGTAAATACAGTAGGATTGTTATTCACGTCGGTGGTAATGATGTTCGTTTACGCCAATCAGAATGCACCAAACTTAATGTGGAGTCGGTGTGTAGTTATGCTAAAACAATGTCGGACACCGTAATCTTCTCTGGTCCCCTCCCCAATCTGATCAATGATGACATGTATAGCCGCATTTCCTCATTTCAGCGCTGGTTGTCTTGGTGGTGGCCAGCAAACAATGTGGGCTTCGTAAATAATTGGACAGCCTTCTAGGGAAAACCTGGTCTGATTAAGAGAGACGGCATTCATCCTACTTTGGAAGGTGCAGATCTCATTTCGGCAAACATTTCAGGGCTTGGTGGACTTTATCCATGACAAAGTGGAGTTGAGACCAGGAGGCGGAGTCGCAGTCTTACACGCTTCTCTGCGCTCTCTCCTAGGCAGTCATCCATAGGAATCCCGAACCCAATAAAATACCCAATATTAACGGTGTGTTTTTAAGTACTGTTACTTAGACTACAAAGCATTAGTCAAAACCTCCTGCAGCAGAAACCTATCTGTTAGTGCTATAGCCAAATTTAAGGAAGAGATTCCACCAATACTTAACTCGATAGCATGTCTGCATGTAAGGGAGGAAACTTATACAAAATGTACACCACCCCAAATTGATCATGTTGTTGATAGTGCTACAGATGCTCTGCGAATAAAATTAGACTCTGTTGCTCCTTTGAAAAAGAAGAAAATAAAACAACATAGATTAGCTCCATGGCATAATGCCGAAACTCACAAGATAAAGTAAAAGTCGAGACAACTTGAAAGGATATGGCATTCCACTAAACTTGAAGAATTTCGTTTAATTTGGCATATTACTCTCAATGAATATAAGAAAGCACTGCGTAAAGCGAGAGCAGCCTACTACTCTTCATTAATAGATGAGAATAAGAATAATGCAAGATTTCTTTTCAGCACTGTAGCCAGGCTGACAGAGAGCCACAGCTCGATTGAGCCTCACAAACATTGTAAGGCCCTACAACAAGTGAGTCTCGCAGGAGAAATGGCACCCAAGAAAAGTGCAAACCTCCCTGACGAGGTGGAGGAGATTAAGAAATCTCTCGACTTCTTGTCAGCCGAGATCAAAACAGTCGTGGCCCAGCAAAAATAAAATCATGGAGCTAATACAATCTCTGAAATTACAAAACATTGAAAAGGACAAAAAGATCACTTTTCTGGAGAATCGAGTGGCCGACCTCGAACAATACACCAGGATGAACGATCTGATTATCAGCGGCATGAAGACCAAACACCGGAGCTATGCCAGGGCGGCAGCGGCCTCAGAGGACACCGCTGCCGGGAGAGGGGGAGCCGACACTCCGGAGGTGGACCGTGAGTCGCTGGAGCAACAGGTGCTTTGCTTTTTGGACAGCAAGGGCATATCTGTTGACAGCGGAGATATTGAGGCCTGTCATGCCCTGTAGAGCAAGAACACAACAGCCACACCAGCAATAATAATCCGGTTCATCAACAGGAAAAAGAAATATGCACTCCTCAGACAAGGAAGGAAACTAAAAGGGATCCATGTTTACATTAACGAACACCTTACGAAGAAGAACGCGGATATCGCAAGGAGAGCACGTATACTAAGGAAACAAAACAAGATTCAAGCAACATGGTCGACAAATTGTAAAAATGTTATCAAACTAAATGGATCAACAGCAGAGATGGCGAAAGTGCTCATTATCCGGGAAATCACTGAGCTGGATCAGTTTGAGGAATGAATCATCAACATCAACATAAGGTAACTGAATAGCTACACACTGAAATGAACACACTAAGAACACCCATGATAAGCTTGGACAAAAATCACTCACCTGCTGAATTTGAAAAACTGGACTTGAAATGTTTCAAATACACGGAACCTAGATCACAAGACATTGAAAAGGATATTGACCCTGAAAATTATTTCTACAATAACATCCATAACCAGTGGCGGCGCAAGAGTATTTTTGTTGGGTAATCTATGGTAGGGCTAACCCATAGCCCTACCATAGGTGGGGCTCAAGTCAGTATTTGTAATGTAATTACATACACGCTATATCGCACCCCTTGACAGTGAAATGCACGCGTGAGGCTTTTGTTAGCTTTTATTAGTCTCCTTTTATCAGCTAAATTACATCGAGAGCAACAGGCAGGGGCGGACTGGCCATTGGGAATACCGGGAGTTTCTCCGGTGGGCCGGTGCTGTGTGTGGGCCGGAGGGCCAAAAAAAAAAAAAAAATCTTTTTTTTGCCTAAATCCTACCGGGCCCACATTAGTAAGGGTTCCGGCCACTCACTCTGTTTTCTTTTGCTTACCTAAATACTACCGGCCCACATTTGTAAGTGTTCCGGCCCAGCCCAGCCCAGCCCAGTGGGGTGTGGCCAGGGTTGGGTTGTAACGGAATACATGTAACGGTGTTACGTAATCAGAATACAAAAATCAAGTAATTGTATTCAGCTCACGTTACATTTGAAAAACGAGTAATCTGATTACAGTTACTTTCGTAAACCTGAAGTGAATACATTTTGGATTACTTATTGGAATTATTGGTGGAAAGATTTCCTCACAACATTTAATATTCATTACTAAAGGTACAGCCAAATCATCACAGCGCACAAAACCGCGCAGATGGACCAAAAAGGGGAGCGTTTGAAGAAAATGTGCGGGTCCGCTCAGGGAAACAATAACAACGTAACATGGAGGAACAAAAGTCTGAATTTAAATCGTGTGTGTAGAGGTGTCACACCGCTCTTTAGCCTTTCTAATGATTCTGAAGGTACACACAGTGAAGGCGGTGCGTGAAAGGCACTGCGCGCTCCTCTTCTCAGAGGCTAAGTTAACCCTCCCGCTGCCTCCTGGCGCTGCAGAGATTTCATGAAGTGAAGGAGGTTTTCCTTCTATAAAACAGCTGCGGGCAGCAGATACTGTGAGTGTCACAGACATGAATACATAGATCAAGGCAGACTGGTGCACACACTCTCCTGTTTTGCCAATCCGGTGCTTAAACAAATATAACTCTACACCCCTGGCTGAAATGTCCTTCAAATGAAGTCCGAGTTCGACATTTTAATGAATGTCCTGCCAACACTGGCAGGACAGAAGGCAACACGCCCTTTCTAAGCCATGTCCTCACATCCCAAGCTGCATCCCCAAAAAGTGTATTATGTTGTTACAACAGGGTTCAGGGGGAGTGGCTGTACCCGTAGGATAGAAAAGGGGGAAGTGATGTCTGACTCAGAGGTCGCGCGGCTGTGGAGAAGAACTTGTTGCCCACATTCTGTTACTGAGTTTAGGCTAGTTAGCTAGCAGGTTTATTGTTTTGGGTGTAGTCACTATTGCCTCCACTTGCTGTTCAAGTAAATGTTGAAAGAAAAAGTTAATCTGTTTACAGTTCTGTTTTATATGGGTGAAGAAGAAGAAGAAGAAGAAGAAGAAGAAGAAGAAGAAGAAGAAGAAGAAGAAGAAGAAGAATTGGGAGGGATGAAACCCTCTTAAATGATCACGTTATGTCCGGTGCCTTGCTCAAGGGCACCACGGCAGGGCAGGAGGTGAACTGGGACCTCTCCAAGTAGAAGTCCACACTCCAAATAGGTCTGGTCGGGGACTTGAACCGGCGACCCTACGGCTCACAGTCCAAGCCCCTACTGACTGCCATAGATTTAGTCCCTAATTTTGCTCTCAAAATGGACCAGATTGATGCATTTAACTTCAACACCTAGAGGAGGTGAGGTCCACCACCTGCCCACACCCCCTGTTAAATTGTCTCACCCACATTGAGGATGCTTCCTACGCCCATGTTTTATTCCATGTGTCAAGTCAGGCAAATTGGGTCAAAATGTTATTGCATCAATGATCTGTTAACATTAAAATCACTAAATAACTCAAGGGCTCAGGTAATGTGATTACTATATGAATAATTGTCCAAAATAACATAAAATGCATAGGGTTTTTTGTTAAGCAGTGGCGAGCCGTCAGGGCCCTCTAGGCCCTCTGTGAGGGCCTAAGATATTCTAAGAAATAATATTTGAAAACATTAAAAAAAAACATTTTTTAAAAAATATTTTTTAATATATGTTTTTGTTGTTATATTTTTCATTAGTTTTACCAAAATAACTTGATTTAATTGTATGTAAAATAATATTTCCAAAGAAATAAATCCTTCGAATCTGCCTGTTCAGTTTCTGTTGGAATGTGAAGGGTTAAATGCCGTCTCTGCGTACTGTGAAGACGGGAGAGCTTGATGGTCCCTCTCTTCTACATTCACAGAGGGCCCGCTATAGGAACTCAACGAGAGAGTAATGTCAAATGACAGTACAATTGACCAATCATATCTTCCCTCTAAATGGGCGGGCTTTCTTTTCGCGGACTTTATGACAAGTTCCGCCCGCTGTGAGGTCTATGCAAGTGGTGCAGTGACGCGTCCTAAAACCCGGAAGTAAGCTTCGCTCGGATTCCCTCGACCAAAAGCAGTGGGATTTCTCCATAGGATTTTGGAAAATAGCTCGAAATAAGGTCTGTGGAAAACGAACCTGTTAGATACATGCACGTTTAGTTCAGACGGATAATATCCACATGTCCAGAGTTGGGTGTAACGCGTTACTTTGTAACGCGTTACTGTAATAATATTACTTTGTCGGTAACGGAGTAGTGTAACGCGCTACTTTTATAATCCAGTAATCACACTACAGTTACTAACATTGCCCCGACACGCGTTACTTCGTTACTTTCTAAAATCAGTCATAATCAAACCTCAACAAACACCTGCAAAGAACACATGCTAGGTGAAGCTAACGCACATAGCTGTTGTTTATTTATATCACACACACACACACACACACACACACACACACACACACACACACACACACACACACACACACACACACACACACACACACACACACACACACACACACACACACACACACACGTAGTTCTTCTTCTCTGTTTTCCGGTTGTTGCTTGTTTTGAATGACGAATACACACTACCGCTGCCTGCTGGTAAGGAGAGTTATTGCCACTCACGCATGCGCAGTTCGTACGTGCTCGGCTGAAGTCTGGCTCCAGTGCAACACATGGCCAACATGCAGGAGAACACGCTGACGCAACAGCGTGAGCAGAGATAGACTGCGCAAAATATACAGATAGCAGGAGACAGAGGACAGCCACGGTCAGATAGGAAAACATTCAGGAGCTATCTGGATCAGTCTTATGCGACAATGGAAACTGAACTAAAGAGAACATTTGAAACTTTAGCAGTCTGCGTGATCTGCCTGTAGGGAGGGGCGGGCCGGCCCTGCGAGTAAAGTAACGAGTAAAGTAACGAGTAAAGTAACGAGTAAAGTAACGAATTACTTTATGTAGATAGTAACGAAGTAGTGTAATATATTACAGTAATATGTAATATGTAATATATTACTTTTTTTTAGTAACGACCCCATCTCTGCACATGTCTACCCTACTTTTATTATTTTCGAATCATAAATCTAAACGATAGATTTATGATCGATATATTTATAATTAGCATAAGTTTGTTCATGATGGCTCACTTCAGTGATAGTGATGACATCGTTGCGAAATTATGAACCGAGTCATAATGATAAACTGGAGTGGCAAAGGATCAGCTGAATGACCCGCAAGTGCTTCATCCAAAAGGACAGGAGGATGGACTTTGTGTTTCAGTGATTTATCATCAAAGGTAGGCCTTTTTTCAATGCGGGCCGCCGTGCCGACTTAATTCATTTGTAATTGCTACTTGGCTGTGGGTGCCCTGTCATGAAAGGTGTTTATATAAATTGTGTTGTTCTGTGTGGTAGAGGGTCGCTGTCATTGATGCGTTTTGCACCCCGGGTCGCTGTTTTGATATTCCGCTGAAGTCTACGTTGACACGTAATATCTCTTCTTTTTTTTCGAGGGAAGGGGGGTCAGAGGGCCTAGGTATAAAAGTCACGGCTAGCCACTGTTGTTAAGTAACATACTTTCGTCGCCGGCCGGCCGGCCGATACATGCCGCGCATTAAGTGGGCCTGTCTGTCAATTAATCCCCGGGCCACTTTTTCCCCCCAGTCCGCCCCTGGCAACAGGTGTGAGTTAAACAATACAATATAGCCTATTCTGCTAATTCCACGTTGTTACAACATGATACGCAGCGGCAGAAACAAGAAAAGTTGGCATATAGAATTGACACGGAGAGAGAGAGGGAGAGTGAGGGAGAGAGACAGAGACACATGTAAACAGAGAGAGACAGACACAGCACACAACAGGTATCCTGTATCTCTATTGTCATACAAAAAACTTTTTCAAATGACCCATTATTACAAAATATATTCAAAACTCACTATTCACTCTTCAGGTGGGTCGTGTGACTCTGGCACCTGTTCGACTTTGAAGAGAATTAAATTAACATATTATAGCAGGAAAGTTTAATACAGTGTAATTTTTGGTATATTCATTTTAATGTCCCCTGATATACAGAAACTGTGTGTACATTGAACTAAGGGGAGAGGGGGCCACAGAGAGGGAAGTCTCTGCAAAATGTGTGGGTGTGTGAAAGTACACCCAATGCGTCTGTTTTACCTTAAATGGTAAAAGACTCTTGTTTCTGTGGGTCCTCTGCTGGCTCGTCGCTTTTATATCAACCAATGAATGGACTCTATGGGAGGAGAATCCGGCACACCTCCTCCCTGTTCTTTTTGCATATAAGCCTGTTGTGTCTTTAGATCGCTCTCTCTTCTCTTGCTGTCAAGACCGGAATCTGAACAGCACGCGAACCAGGGCAGGAGTACTCCTTATTGTATTGTATTGGATTGTATTTTTACCTTTTATAATTAAAACAGATTATTGTTTAACTGGTATCCTGGTGTCTTCTGATTTCCTTCCTGTTTATGATTTTAAGCAGCTCGCCAAAACGACACGCGGAGCCGAGGTGGGTTGTAAAAACCTCTCAGCTACAACAACTTGTACCTCAATGCGAGGGCGCTTAAGAACAAATCTATCCATCCGAAATATACAATTAATCCTAGAAGTTCTGCTGTCTGTCTGCAATTTACTCGGCGCGAGTTTGGGGACTTTTCACTGTGAACGTGACAAATCAGCAGTGTTGGGACTGTTACTGTTACGCCGTTATTTTTGGCAGTAACTAGTACTCTAACGCATTACTTTTTAAATTCAGTAACTCAGTTACCGTTACTACATGGTGCGTTACTGCGTTTTTTATATAGTCAACAGCCAGGTGAACAGAGATGAGAACTATATTTAAGTACAGTACTTGAGTAAATGTACTTAAATACTTCCTGTGTCACATGCGGAGACGGGCTGTGGGCGTGTTTGTGTTGTTTACTAACAAGACTATCATGGCGGCGGCGGAGCTCAAGTCTAGTTTCTCCACCTGGAGATATTCTCACTATTTCACTTTTGTCGAGCACAAAGAAAATAACGTTTTAGTTAAATATAAGTTGTGTCCTGGCGGGTCAAAGAGCCTATCTACTGCCCAAACCAGTCATTCAAATCTCTTAAAACATCTGCAAAAACAACATGCTGGGACGAAGCTAGTAGCTAAGACCACAGAGACTCAGCCGACGCCACTCCACCTCCACCTGCACCTAAGCAGCAGCAGCTGGATTTTAACCAAGGGACTGCTAGCCAGGGAAAAGTCGATAAAGCCATTGCACGGTATGTTGTAGAACACATGCAGGCTATTGCTACAGTCGAGTCACCCACTTTCAGGGAGCTAGTTAGCATGATAGCATGTCCCGGCGGCACACGGCATATGGGACGGAAAACTTTTTCCAACTACCTGGAGAAAGAATATACAAAAATGTAAAGCCAGCTAATATCGATGCTATCCAGATTGCATATAATGCATGTCAAGTTGATCAACAGATTGTATTATTCTCCAATGCAATACCAGTACTGAAATGAAGGCTATAAAGGCATTAATATAATGGGAGCCCTTTTTTAAGTAACTAAAACGTTACTTTTCACAGTAACGCATTACTTTTTGGTGTAAGTAATCAGTAAAGTAACTGTGTTACTTTTGAAATGAAGTAACTAGTAATGGTAACTAGTTACTGGTTTTCAGTAACTAGCACAACACTGCAAATCAGTAATGCATGACACAGCAGACCCAACGTTTCGTTGCTCTGATTGGCTGTAGGTCTGTTCAAATTGCATTCGGAGGCATTTTGATCTGACCGTGGCCGCGCTGATATTATAACGCGAGATAATTTCCACACCTTTAGTGAATAAAACTCCCCCACTACTTAGACTATTCCTTGCACCCCTCTAGCATAAGCCCGAATGGTCTCAACCATATTGCGTCAGTAACGTGCACTTGTTGTTTCAGCAGGATCATTTTGTGTGTTGTGGACACGACCGGTAGATTTTCGCAATCCGTGTTCTCAACATGCTTACTTTAACATAATTTTTCATGGTCGGGCTAAGGTAGGGCTAAGCCATTTCTTGGTATGGCTGTAGCCTACCCCAGCCATATCCTGGCGCCGCCACTGTCCATAACCAATGTGAATACTACACAGAAGATCAACTCAAAATAAATGGAATGATGGATGGATCAATATCAATATTACATTTTAATAGCAGAAGCCTCATTTCAAATGTATCAAAGATCAAACACTGTTTAAGGCAACTGGAGAAACAAGTTACAGCCCTAGCAATATCAGAGACCTGGCTTAGTGAGGAGCAAGCTGACATGGTTGAAATCGAGGGATACAACATGTTTTTTACTAATAGGACACATTCTAAAGGTGGGGGGACTGCACTTTATATTAACAACAGTTACAAAAGTAGATCTGTCAGTAATATGTCTTTCGCTGTAGACAACATTATGGAATGCATAACAGTAGAAATTTAAATGAAAACATCTAAAAACCTTCTGATAAGCTGCGTTTATAGAAAACCAGGATCATGTATTGACACATTTGAGAAAAAGCTAGCTGAACTTTATAACTACTGTACACAAGCAGCAAGAAAATGCTCTTTGTATGTGGAGATTTTAACATTGATTTGCTGAACCCACAAGAACGCAATGCAACTACAGAATTGATTAATTCTATGTATAGCAACAGTTTATATCCTACAATCACAAGACCAACCAGAATAACATCACACAGTGCTAAACTCATTGACAACATATTCACAAATGTTATGGATAGGAAAGTAATAAGTGAAATATTAATCAATGACACAAGTGACCACCTGCCAGTCTTTGCAACAATACAGAACTGTACTAGGATCAAAAAAGACACCAGAAAAGTCACAATTACAAGACACAAAACACCAGAGTCTGTTCATTCTTTTAAAGAAGAATTATCTAAACAAGACTGGAACAAAGTGTATGTACCAGATGCAAATGAAGCCTATGAATCATTTCTACATATTCTATCAGGGCTGTATGAAAAACATTGTCCTCGTGTAAAGAAAATAGTGAAACAAAAATATGCTGAAAAACCATGGATCACTAAGGGAATATTAAATGCATGTAAAACAAAAAATGAATTGTATAAAGACTTCTTAAAGAATGGATCAGTAGAGGCTGAACAAAAATACAAGACATACAAAAACAAAGTAACAAAGATAATACGATGTAGCAAAATGGATCATTACAACAAATGAATACCATTATTAAAAAAGGAAATGGAAAGGCACAATACCCAAACAGTTTTCTGTCAAAAAACGATACAGTCATTTATGACATGACCTCAGTTGCCGAAGATTTCAATAAGTACTTTGTCAATGTTGGTCCTTGTCTAGCTGGGGAAATTCCAAATACTGGTTGTAGTGATGGTGTTGAAAGTAAAGATATATATGTGAAGGAAACTATATTCTTAAGAGAGACTGATGAAAATGAAATTATTGACACAGTTAAAAAACTTAATAGTAAAAAGTCTACAGACTGTCATGATATTGACATGTATACAGTTAAAAACATTATTGAATGTATAGCCAAACCACTAACTCACATCTGTAATCAGTCAATACAAACCGGTGTATTTCCAAATAAAATGAAAACTGCTAAAGTCATACCAATACATACATCTGGAGATAAACATGTACTGTCAAACTATAGACCAATTTCATTGCTCTCACAGTTTTCTAAAATACTGGGAAAAATCTACTATACAAGACTAAATGACTTCATCACCAAACATAACATACTCTATGAACAACAATATGGTTTCAGAGCAAACAGAACTACATCATTTGTAGTTATATGCTTTATGGAACACATTACTAAGGCAATAGAAAAGAAAGAATATGCAATAGGGATATTTCTGGACCTTAAAAAAGCATTTGACACGGTTGACCATGAATTATTAATTAAAAAAACTACAGAGATATGGCATTAGAGGTGTTGCATTATCATGGCTATCCAGCTACCTACATAACAGGGAACAGTACGTTGAACTACAAAGCCATACATCACAACTACTGCAGGTTACATATGGGGTGCCTCAGGGCGCAGTCTTGGGGCCATTACTATTTATTCTGTATATTAACAATATAGGTGAAGTATAAAAAAATCTATCTTCATCCTGCAAAAAAGAGCCATACGAGTTATACATAAAACTACGTACAGAGAACCAACGAATACATTGTTCATCAAACTAAAAACACTAAAACTACAAGACCTGGTTGACTATAAAACTAATGAAGCTTAGCGCAAGTTCAGACAGGAAGACCTAACACTCCGTATTGCTCGTCATGGCAATACTTGCTCCCTGCATCTAAATGACAGGGAGCGCCTCTCCTCAGCTAAACCTATCACGCCCCTCCATTTACAAGCCTAATCATCGCACCTGTTAATCCCTCTATATATGCTCTCCCCTGTTCTATCAGCTGTCTTCCAGGTGTCAACGTGCAACCCTCCTCCACCCCTTCGCCTCCTGCTTTCAACTCCATGTATGCACACACATGCATTTCCAAACATTGGACTACCTATGCTGCAAATGTATTATCTTTTCAATTTACACACGGCATCTATTGCACGTCTGTCCGTCCCGGGAGAGGGATCCCTCCTCTGTTGCTCTCCCTGAGGTTTCTCCCATTTTTTCCCTTTAAACTGGGTTTTCTTCGGAAGTTTTTCCTTATACGATGTGAGGGTCTAAGGACAGAGGGTGTCGTATTGCCATACTGATATTCTGTACAAACTGTGAAGACCACTGAGACAAATGTAACATTTGTGATATTGGGCTATATGACTAAACATTGATTGATCGATTGATTGAACTCAGGACCAAGTTTAACCTTCTCCCTTCCAACCGGACCTAACCACTTATCACCACCACCAGTGTCTAGACCCGGGGGGGTTCATCGGAAACGGTTCTTCCCTTCCCGATTGATATCCTACTAAAACCTGGGCCTAATCGCCAAAACAACATTCATTCATTTGTGATGAACTGTCATCATTATGTTTCATTGATATAATGTGACCGATAATAAACATGTATTCCATACATCATGTCTCTCCTGATTGAATTCAAATTATGTTCAAAGCCGCAAATCAACAATTACCTCATAATATCCAGGGACTTTTCACACGGAGAGAAAGCATGCACATGTTGAGAGGAAACTGCATTTTTTAAAAACCACCCGTACGAACAAATGCCCAACTTCATTGCATCTCATCAAAAGGTGTTGGGAGTCTGTGGAATAACTGTAATGATGCACTGAAATATTGTACAAGTCTATCTAAACTGAAAGTATTATTTAGGAGCCAAATCATTAATGGTTATGAACAGGACCTGTAAAATCCCATTTGTTGTTATTTCTTGTAATTGTAAAAGTAATTTCTTTCTGATTGTTTTGTAAAAAAACAAATTAACAAGACAAACATGTCACTGATGACGATGACCTAATGTTTTATTTATAAGAAAAATATATGTTAGAGGGGGTAGGACCAGAAACGTTTTTTTAAGCTTCTTCTTGCCCCTGTTGAACATGACAGAGAATTATTATTATTATTTTTTTGTTGTTATTATTTGTTTTTTTGTACTTTGTTATAATTATTAATTTTCCCATAGCACTCAGTAGTAATGATTTTATGTGCTTTTTTAACGATAAAATTGTTACTCTTAGAAACAAAATTAATGACCTCTTGCCTTTGACCAATATAGTGTTATCAACAGCTCCCGGAAACGTAAGTTCTAATATTACACTAGATAGTACACTAGAATGCTTTTCAGCCATTAACCTTGAACAATTAAATTAAATGATTCTCTCTTCTAAACCATCAACGTGCATGTTAGACCCAATTCCAACTAAGCTGTTGAAGGAAGTTTTTCCATTAATTAGCACTTCTTTATTAAATATTATGAATATGTCTTTATTATCAGGCTATGTTCCACAATCATTCAAAGTAGCAATGATAAAACCGCTTCTTAAAAAGCACAACCTCGATCCAGAGGTTTTAGCCAACTATAGACCTATTTCTAATCTTCCGTTCCTCTCAAAATTTCTTGTGAAAGCGGTCGCAAAACAGCTGTGTGATTACTTAAAAAACAATGATTTATTTGAAGATTTTCAGTCTGGCTTTAGAACACATCATAGCACAGAGACAGCTCTGGTTAAAGTCACAAATGACATTCTAATAGCCTCAGACAAGGGACATGTCTCTATTCTTGTTGTGCTCGATCTCAGTGCTGCATTTGATACTATCGACCATGATATCCTATTGCAAAGATTAGAGCACTTAGTTGGCATACAGGGAACTGCTTTAGGCTGGTTTAGGTCCTATCTATCTGAACGCTCTCAGTTTGTACGTGTCAACGATGAATCTTCCACGCAAACCAAAGTTAGCCATGGAGTGCCACATGGCTCAGTGCTCGGACCTATTTTGTTCACATTATATATGCTTCCGTTAGCCAATATTATAAGGAATCATGCGGATGATACTCAACTATATTTATCAATCAAGCCTGATGAAATTAATCATCTAAATAAAATTCAAGACTGCCTCAAGGACTTAAAAACATGGATGACCTTACATTTTTTTATGTTAAACACGACCAAAACTGAAGTTATTGTATTTGGCCCGAAGAATCTACAAAACAAATTATGTAAAGATATACTAACTATGGATGGCATTAATTTGGCCTCCAGTGAGACTAAGGAATCTTGGTGTTATATTTGATCAGGATTTATCCTTTAACGCCCACATAAAATCAATTTCAAGGACCGCCTACTTCCATCTACGTAACATTGCAAAAATCAGGCATATCTTGCCTCAAAACAATGCAGAGAAACTAGTCCATGCATTTGTTACTTCAAGGCTGGATTATTGTAACTCCTTATTATCAGGGTGTACCAAGAAGTCTGTCAAGTCGCTTCAGCTGATTCAAAATGCTGCAGCTCGTGTACTAACCAGAGTTAGGAAAAGGGACTACATTACTCCTGTTCTGGCTGCCTTACACTGGCTCCCTATAGAACACAGGATATCATTTAAAATTCTTGTTCTCGCCTACAAAGCCCTTAATGGGCAGGCGCCATCTTACCTTAAAGAACTCATTATACCCTACTGTCCTACTAGGGCATTGCGTTCCAATAATGCAGGGTTGTTGGTTGTTCCTAGAGTCTCTAAAAGTACAATGGGAGCCAGAGCCTTTTCTTATCAAGCTCCACATTTGTGGAATCAGCTTCCAGTTTGTGTTCGGGCGGCAGACACCCTATCCGTTTTTAAGAGTGCGCTTAAGACCTTCCTTTCTGATAAAGCTTATAGTTAGGGCTGATTAGATTCAGCCCCTAGTTTTGCTGATATAGGCTTAGTTTGTCGGGGGACATCTTACTTCTTCCTTCTCTCTGTCTATAGTACTCTCATGTTCCGATAAACCCAGCTTCCCCAAATTTCTTCATGAGAGTCATGGATGATCCTGCGGTCCTGTGTCCTGGATCGCGAGCCCTGGATCTTGAGTCGTGGCTGTGGTCCTGGATCATAGGTCCTGGATGGATATCCTCGTGGATTCGGTTTTTAGAATAAAACGGATTTAAATTAAATACAGTGTATTTAATTCAAATTACGACATATCAACATTGATTTTAATTTCTAACAGTACGCATTGTTGTTTGTGTATTTATGATGTTTAAAACAAACAAGGTATCTACCACGACTGTTTAAATGGGAAAATGTTTTTTGGGGCTGCTGTTGCTAGTGTTTCCATCTGTCAACTCCAATGTCAGCAGATGCCTTACATGTATCTCATAGCAGGAGAATGTCTGCATTCACACACAAAATACTCATAGACAGTATACTCCGGGTGATTTACCGTACGGTCAGTCGCAAAACTTAATTACATTATAGTTGGCTTTCCTAGCGTGTATGCTACCGAGCTAAACAAGAAGGCTACCAAGAGCTAGACATGCTAGGGAAAACATTTGTTTTTATGCCAGCTACAATGAATGACCGAATGTAGTAGACTACCCGTATAAGATTGCAATTGTAAACATGTTCTTGCTAGCCTAATATGAACCACTAGCTGTTGTTCATACATGTAGTAGGTTGGCATATTACACTGAACAACTAGCAAACGTAGGTTAGCATATTAATGTAGCTGGCAAGCTAACAAACCTAAAACAACTAAGTTTCTCTAATATTTTGTGATTTGCATTTGATTTTGTCCAGCCAGATCAGGAAACTCCTTGCGTACCCGGCGGACAACACATGACGGGATGACCACTCTGATGCCTCGTCCTAAAAAGCCACAGCACCTACTTACAAAGCTGTGATAGACAAGATGCCGAAAACGCCTATACAGTAAGGGGAGGAATGAATGATGAAAACCTAGTGTCAGCAGAAAATGTTAAAAATAATTATTACAACAAAATGCAAAAAAAAAAAAATATATATATATATTTTAAGATCATGTTTAATCATCTGATTAATCTGTACATTGCAGTTTTAGTCTGTGTTCTTCTAATTAGTGTCTACAGTGTGTACCTATTGAGCTGTATTGAGCCATGTGGGGACAAAACCCGATCATGCCCCTCCCTCTCACTGTCTAAGTCAGGGGTGGGGAACCTTTTTCCTCTCAAGGGCCATTTACATTTTTTCAACATCCTCCGAGGGCCGTACAAATTATTGACCTCTGCTTAAAAAAACTAAAATCACAGCCCATTCATTTGGCCTTTCTTTCATGCTGTGCAAAGAAAAAGCAACCTCTTAATCCAGATATCTCACCATGATGATGCATGCACGTGCGGTTGTGGCATGAACACCAAAACAGAAAGATATGGACACAAGATGTGTGCAAATGTATTTAGACTCCTATCCATGTGGACATGATTTAAGTGTGGGGGGGGACCTAACCTCCTCTAGGGGGGTTCGCTCCCCGGGAAGATTTTTTTTTAAATGTTGAAGTTAAAAGCATCAATCTGGTGCACTTTGAGAGCAACATTAGGAGCTCTATGGATACATCTCTCAACACCCATATGAAACAGAACTGTAAACAGATTAACTTTTTCTTTATGGACATTTTACAAATCACTCCCCTTTCAAACTGTATTCTTGTTTATTAATAACAACTTTTTTTTACTGTCATAGTATTTTATACCTGTTTACTTTATTATCTTATTTTTTTATAATAATGATCATATAAAGATGTGCTGTGATGTCCTCACTGGTTGGAGAAAAAGCTTCTTATATTCGTTAGCATAGCTAGCTAACCAGATGCTAATTACAACAAAGTTATTGACTGTATGATCAGTATGACAGTCATGAACAGATCGCCACTGGGCTTTCAACTAAAGACACAGACACGCAAAAACTGCGGCATGTGTACTATACGGCTCCTTATGGGTAGGCTACTTTATATATACAGTCTATGGTAGGCTACTGCAATTTTTGGAAGTGCCGGAGCGGCGTTCTGGTGCTCTCCGTCAGCACTACACCCCTGTCAGAGGAGACATATACGTGTTGTGTTCAAGGACCCTGACCTTGGCCAGGAAAAACAGGCACTCGCTTGTTTAATTTTTTTGCGGTCTAGATTTCTTTCATTTTTGTGTGTGTTTATAAATTACCTCGAGGGCCATACCAAATGGTCTCGCGGGCCGTATACGGCCCGGGGCCGGAGGTTCCCCACCCCTGGTCTAAGTGAACGGTGACTGTAAAAACTACACTGATTGATTAATTGATACATTTATTTCGAACAAGTAAAATAAATAATTACAAAACAAATGTTGCAGTGCATAGGCATGTACCGGTAGTAAGCTGCGCATGGGTTCCCTCTACAAAAAAGCAATGAGATTTCTCCATAGGATTTCAGAAAATAGCTCAGTAGACATCAACAATGGAAGTATGATCAGTAGAAATGGCCATGACATGGGACCTTTAAAGAACCGTGATAGTAAACTTTAAGTTATTGCAGTAGGCTACTCATCTGACATCCACCAAACCATAACAAATCATGTACGTGCTGACAAGTAATGTCGGGGCATGGGCACCCACTCAGTACACGAATAGATTTGGATACTGATCAGTCGTGATATCAAATTGATGGACAGATGCAGACGCTTGGATGAATAGGTAGAATTATTTTGTGTCAAGTTCAGATCACATTTTATGTATAGATTATTATTTTACTCAAACCTCTAACTGTGCTTATTGAATGTTTGGTGGCATATTTAAATAGAATGATGAAACATCAACCCTTTGCCAAATTATGTTTGGGGTCGAATTTATTTCCTATCTTGTCATTACTATTTCAATCGTTGTGCCTTTTGATGTGACCTCATCCTAGATTATTGGTCGCTTTTGTTTTCCCATTTCACTGCTCTGTTTGAAATTAGAATTACATTTTCGCCTCTACAAATATGTTGTGCAAAACTGTTGTAAATACAGTCAGTCAGATGCCAATAATATGTTTCCTATGATTAAGTACTTACAGTAAAAAGCAAGGTATTTAATTTGGAGAACATGTACAGAAATATAATTTAAAATGAAAGTTCTACATTTACAGTGGGAGACAACTTTCATAGAGACAAAGGCAAGGTTGCCATCGTGTGGAAAACGAATTGTATTGACATGATAATTATATTTACTGTTCCCCACAGTATTTTTTATAATTAAAACACAAATTATTTTTTAACAAATTATCATTTGGTCTATTAAATGTCTGAAAATAGTAAAACATGTCCATCCCAGTTTACAGACCAAGGTGATGTCCTTACATATATTTTTTTGTGGGTCCAAATCAAACAATTTCCCCATAAATATAGCATAAAGAGAGACCGGCAGGAAATCTTCACATCTGGTTTCAGATAGAGGGTGAAAAGAGATGCTGCAGCACAGGCAGTATGAGAAAAATAAAGACCTTTTTGAACATTAAAGCATGGAGACATGTGACAGAGGAACCGAAAATAAATATGAACCTGACAATGAGCAGAATATGACTACTTTTTATCACATTAGTTGGCGATTCTTTTTCTGTCAACGGCTAATCTATTTATCAATTTGTTATTCTACACACCTTTTTTGAAACAGTACTAAATCCAACAATGACTAAGACCATATTTTGTCTTTTGTATGACCAGCTCAGACATAATTTTGAGGCAAATCTCGAAATAGTTAGTAAAATAAACATCTCTTAATATAAATGTATTAAAACTATTATTCTACCTTTTATGGTCAAGTGTCTTTAGAGGTTTGTTTTGTGCTAAATGTCTTATAAGTGAACCCAGATAGGGTTTGACTGTAGATTTCAATTTCTCTTCAAAAGCACAAGATGGGTCAGCAGGGTGAGGTTGGATTTGTGTTCATTAGGATGCAAAATCCAAATTTGATGCACTGGTTTTCAGTCCCTGAGACTGGAAGAGCAAATCAAAACTCAGTAAAGCATATCAAGTGACATTAAAGCAGGTTTACACCAGGCTGCATGCTTACAGTCATTAAGCAGAGTTTAAAGGGAGTTTCAATGTAGGTGGGTTTCAATGTATTCTCACTTGTAGTAAAGATTCTGATCAGATGGAACACAATGCTTTAATCAGTGGTTCTCAAACTTTTTCTGTCAGGCCCCCCCTTTGGAGAAAATAAAAAGACGGGCCCCCCCCCAACACAAGTCAGGCTCAGTGGCGGTGCACTTTGAGACCAAAATGAAGAGATCTATGGATACATCTCTCAACACCCATATGAAACAGAACTGTAAACAGATTTACTTTTTCTTTATGGATATTTTACAAATCACCCTTTTAAACTTTATTCTTGTTTTACTGTCATATAGTATTTCATACCTGTTTTTCATTTATTCTCTTATTTTTTTAGAACTATAATGATCATATAAACGTATGCCTTGGAAATAATTGTTTACATTAATGGTGACCAAAACGTTTGAGAACCACTGAGATAACTTAGACTAAATTTAACTATCTAAACACTCAGAGAGTCCTTTAGTTCACTGAGCCTCTCAGTCTGACAGGAGAGGACTCTCCTCCACCTTGTTGTTGAAAAAACTCTTTATATCCGTTAGCGTAGCTCGCTAGCACCAGAAGCTAACAACTACGATTTCCGGTACCGGTGCGCTCTCTCTCTCTCGGCTTGGGGGCCATACTTGCCAACCTTGAGACCTCAGAAATCAGGAGCATTTCAAAACCACCGCGGGGGGGGGGGGGAGCTAGTGGATCATCGCCGGAGCTGTATTAGATTAACATTACCATGCTTATTGTAGTGGTAAATGCACTGCCTTGCGGCCTGTAGCACCATCCTTGATCCTATATTTTACAGGACAGGAGTGAGCAGAGGGTCGTGTTGTCGATCCTTGTTCAGTTTTCTGTGACAATCTTCCTCACCCTCTCAGACTTTGAGTTGCGCGCGCTGCTAAAGAGACGCGCAACCATGGAAACCAAACAATGGTGTAGCTGTATTAAAGTCCGAGTGGAAACAGTCCTGGGTAAATCTGAGTATGTTGGGGGGCCCCCTCACTTTAGCGCATTCTCACTACACACAACACGGAACCAACTTTTGTCTTATGATGTTAGCATAAGCACACATATTGTATAACTAAGAATTAAACACTGTGGACCTAACCTCCTCTAGGGGGTCCGGGGGCATGCTCCCCCGGGAAGATTTCCTTTTAAATATTGAAGTTAAAAGCATCAATCTGGTGCACTTTGAGAGCAAAATTAAGAGATCTATGGATACATCTCTCAACACCCATATGAAACAGAACTGTAAACAGATTTTTCTTTATGGATTTTTTACAAATCTCTTAAAGGTGGGGTAGGTAAGTTTGAGAAACTGTCTCGAGATACACTTTTTGTTATATTCCATGGAATGCTCTTAACATCCCGAGAGCAATGAATATCTTAAGTGCTTTGACAAAAAATCCATAAAAAATGTCAACTGTGGAAGCCGTACTACTATAAAAAGCACGACCAATCATTTTAGCCGGCCCGGCTAAAATAACTGGATGGCCTACCTGCCTGTCAGCCTTCCATCTGTGCGAAGCGGCAAACTCTGGGGAATAGCCGGGACGCCAATACGGAAGTGCCAAACATTGCAGTTAATATATTGGCCGATAGGCGATGGCTGCAGAAAGGAGCAATTTCCATAGACCCCCATGTTAAAATGCCCAATTTTACAGCAGAAAAAAACATGTTTCTACCCCTGGCTCCATACATTTTATTATCGATATAGTTAGATTCCACCTTCATGATTATGGATCTGTGAGTGAATTGTTTTCTAACACAACCCTTTTATTTATATTAGGTCTTCAAGTTTTTGCATACTGTAAATGAAGGCATGGTCACGGCTCTGTGAAGTGACTGCTGCTGCTAGCTTCTTGTCTCTCTGCTACCTGCTCCGTGAAGCTAGCTACAGGGACTCTGCCTGGTGTGTTCATCCAGGAAACACAACTTGAAGCCATGGTTGTTTGTTCTTCATGCTTATATATCGGACTATTGTGACTCGCTCTGCGGTTAAAACAGACGGTCCATGAATGCGGTTTTGCGGTAAGTGAAATTCGAGTGCTTATGTGCTAATCATCATCATCATCATCATCATCATCATCATCATCATCATCATCATCATCATCATCATCATCATCATCATCATCATCATCATCATCTTTATTTAAAGAGACTCTTGGTCCATTATTACAAAACATACAACACTCAAATACAAACTAAAAAAAGGCAGCCATACCAATGTTTCCACAGAGGTGACTGGTATCGTACAGCACTGAGACACGGATTTGAAAGCAGCATAATGACAGAGTTATGAGAAACATTCAATCGACAGATGAATTTGTACATCAGACCTCTCAAAAGAGCATGGAACGTGTTGACTCGTGCATTACAGAACATTTCACTTGCACTGCACCACCTTGGTTTTCTAAGCAGTATACGCAAACAGTCATTATATGCAACCTGGAGCTTCCGGAGGCTCGCCTTCTTATACTTGACCCACAAGGGGGCAGTATAGAGAGGAGTGCAATACGCTCTAAAGAGGTTCACCTTAACCTTATCTGAACACCAAGAGAATTTTCTAGCCAACATGTTGGCTTGTATATATAAGACACGCCGCTGTCTATACATGTCATCATCATCAGCCATTTCATCTGTGATGATGTGTCCCAGATACTTCGTGTTACAGCAAACAGACAGCACCTGTCCTGACAGATAGAATGTTGGAAAACAAAGGTTCTTATCCCCTGTTGCTCTACAGATCATTACAGCGCTCTTCTTAGCATTGTATTTAACGTCAAATTTGACTCCGTAATCAGAACAAACATTTAGCAACTGTTGAAAACCAGCACTGCTAGGAGAAACAATTGCCAGATCATCGGCATACATAAGATGGTTTACAATCACATTACCAATCACACACCCTGTTTTACAGACACTTAAATCATCCGATAGATCATTCATATAGATATTAAAAAGGCTCGGTGAGAGGAGCCCCCCCTGGCGGACTCCATTACCAACACCAAATGGCGCCGAGACTGCATTCCCCCATTTGATCCGCATGCTCTGGTTGGCATACCAATAAGCCAGGATCCTAATTATACTGTTAGGCACACCTCTTTGTCTCAATTTTAAAAACAGTTTATGATGGTTAACTCGGTCAAAAGCCTTCGAGGCATCAATGAAACCAATCAGAACAGTGGAATTCTGTCTTCTATATGTTTCTACCATTTCCTTCAAAGCATAGATGCATAGCTCAGTACCATGCTTAGCCTTGAAGCCAAACTGGTTATCTGAGGTACATAAATAAGAACATAGTCTATCCAACAAAATTCTTTCCAGGACTTTGGATAACACACTGGCCAGAGCAATTGGTCTATAGTTATCCAAGCTCCCTACCTTGCCCGCTTTGTCCTTAATGACAGGGACCAAGGTAACCGTCAACATGGAGTCTGGCAACATACCATGAGTCATGAGGCCGGTAAAACAAATGGCAAGAAGAACTGCAACCTTCGGGCTTGCCAGTTTAAGGTGCTCTGCAGTGATTCGGTCAGAGCCGCATGCTTTGTTATCAGCTAGCTGTTCAATTGCTCGATAAACCTCTTTAGCTGTGATTCCCACTGTGTCACTTTTCACAACACTACCAACTTTGTAGGGGTCACTTTTAACACAATTAAGTATAGTAGAGTAATGTTGCCTCCACATCTCAGCTATGTTATCGGCTCCAGATACTCCCTCTATGGTACACGGTAATGACGTACTGGCCCTGTTCAGAGCTCTCACCTCCTTCCAGAAGCCAGTCACATCATTATGAAGGAGCTTTTCAGCCATCGAGTCCGCTCTCAATGTTTCTGTGTGTTTGTTGACATAACGAACTGCATATTTATATCTAGCATGTGTACGCTTTTTGAGATCCAGGACAGGCCCCTCTCTGGGCCTTCCTGCCTGGACCCAGGCCCCAAAAGCATTCTTGGCTTCAGCGTATTGATCAGCCACATGTGTATTCCACCCTGGCTTGACGTTGTGTCTCTTCCTAGAGTAGGTACAGCACGGTATACTGGCCTCCCATACAGCTCCCACAATACAATCATACATGTTACAGAGGTATTCACGGTGAGAGCTTTCATTACAACCCACATCAACACACAGAGTTGCCACTTTGGGTAGATATACATCACTTAATAGGACATCAGTTCTCCCATAGTACAATAGCCTATCCTCATTTGTGAGCTTGGACCAGTCCACTTTAGTGGTACAGGCATGTTTAGCCTCCTGAGACATCTCAGGGAGACTATCACAATCTAGTGACATTATAAAAGGAATGTGATCTGACATTGATGCCTCATACACAATCTCAATTGATCTTACAATGTCATGGGCATTAGCGGTGCTTATGCAATGGTCAAGCCATGAAGTTGTATGCCAGGCCTCGCTTATATATGAATAGCTATCTGTAGGCAGAAGTATTTGGCTTGATAATATAAGATTGTTATCATCACAAAACTGTAGCATATGCTTAGCAAACAAGGACCTTTTGTCTGATATGTCAGCATTCATATCACCCACTACATAAACACTGGAGGAATGATTATCAACAATAAAAGAATGTATAAAAGCAAGTCTGTTCAGGTATTCATCTTCATTATGCTGTGACTCATATGGTGTATATACATTGAGAATGCTAAACTCCTTGTTATTCATTTTGATCTGTACAGCAATACACCAGTCAACTTCAAGCCTGATGACATTAATGACAGCGTCCAGCTTTTTGTGCCACAGGATAGCCACGCCCCCTGCTATCCTTCCTCTCACTATTCCCAGAGATAGGTCCGTAGTGGACTCACCAGCCCCGTGAAAATTGTCATTAAGAGAGTTCAACTTTCCCAAGTCCTGCTTAGGTAAGAAAGTTTCTTGCAAGCATAAAATGTCACATTTTTGTAGCAAGTTGTCCACCACTACACGTCGGATCCTATCAGCAGCGCTGTTGCCCAGGCGCAGCCCGCGACAGTTAAATGATCCAACCCGCATAACGTTTAGCTAAGCAGCTCAGCCGTAGCCCCATTCAGTACCCTCGCACCAGCAAAAGGTCTAGCTCTGCTAGCCCCTATCACCTCCGCTTTACGTGGTTCATAGTATCGCCTCACAACTGAGCCTTCAGGCCAGAGTTCTGGGTTAAACATCTCCGCAACTTCATTGCACTCAGCACACACTTTAAACGAGCTATATCTGCTGCTCGCAGTGTCAATACGGTGACTGATTTGGTGACGGTAATGATTTTAATCAGCTACGTAATGAATGTTAAGGCTTGGGTTAGCGTGTAAGCGAGTGGTAGCTACATCGGTGCTAACAATGCTAATCGTAGCCTCCAAGTTAAAATTATAGACTGTATAAAGGTTCAAACGAAATAGACAAGTGTTAAGCGTTAAGTGGGATAATACTGTTGAACACACGGCTTCTATTTGAGGTTGATAAAATAAGGTCATCCTTGTAACTTAGAGAGATATTTTATTATGTAGGTAGGAACTGTATGCATCGCTAAGGTTAATTTAAATTGGCTATGCTCAAGTATGTAGACAAGCTAATGTCGAAGTAGTGTATGTGAAATCAACCTCACAATAAGATGTGTGTATATTACAATTATTAATGTCATATTTCAAGATGATTACTTAGATATTACAATATGGTTGGTTGAGCTGGAGTTCATTATTGAGCTTACACGTTAACGTCACAGTCATCTGAAGAACGAACCCAAACCTTGTTGTTTTTATTAATTGCATTACCAAATGGGTATCAAATAAACAATAAGCATTGGTAACACAACTTCCAAAGTCACAGTAAAATAAAAAGGACCCTGACTCGGACAATACACAATCCAACATGTAATCTCTCAATATCTCTCAATATTGTCTGTAAAAAACGTGGTAAAAGTTATTCTTTCAGTGAGACAACAGAGCAAGCTTCTACAGTTGCACTACGTTTTGATAACAGTTAAATATTATTTTGATAATAACATATATTTCAATGTTGATGAACTTCATACTTTTCATTCATAATCTGAATGTCTTTGTAGCTCACTGTTGAAATAAAAAAAAAACATTACAATTACAAAATAATTATATCTACAGCCCCTAAACACACAAACACACCGCTTTCATAAATAACACACTTGTTCTGCAATAATATGTTTTATGTTTCCTGTAATTTTTGTTAGGAAAGGACATGCCTGAAAGACACAACATTGTCTCCTTCTCTGAGGGTCAAGAAGAACATCCAAGAGGAACATTAAAAGCTGATGCTATGAGATTTTAAGACCAGTCCACTAAGAAACTACTTTTATTGTAAACACAGTCAGCTGATCGAATGCACCTATTTCCACATCTACACTCCATCCGCTGATTATTTCCATTTGCCTCGCTTTATGAGCTTCACATCACTTGTGCCTTGTACCGCAGAGTTTGCAACGTCACAAATAAATGGCAAGGCAAGGCAAGGCAAGTTTATTTATATAGCACTTTTCAACGCAAGGCAATTCAAAGTGCTTTACAAGAAAAAAATGAAAGACATTAAGCATTAAAAAAGAAAAGCTAATACAATAAACATTAAGGAAAAATACATGGATAAAAGTTACAGTGCAGTCTAAAATATAAATAGTTCAATTAAACATTACAAGAAAAAGTACATGGATAAAAGTTACAGTGCAGTTTAAGATATGAATAGTTCAATTAAAAGCAGCGACAAAAAGAAAAGTCTTCAGCCTGGATTTAAAAGTAGTAAGAGTTGCAGCGGACCTGCAGGTTTCTGGGAGTTTGTTCCAGATATTTGGAGCATAATAACTGAACGCTGCTTTACCATGTTTAGTTCTGACTCTGGGGACAGAAAGCTGACCAGAGCTTTCTGTCCCCAGAAAGGGGAGAAATGGGGCCAATCTTCAGTCAGATGTGAATGTGTAATCTAACATTTTCAGTTAGAATAATGGACAAAAGGAGTGCAAATACAAATACAATTTACTGAAATGTGAACCAAAACTTAATCAAATGTTTTAAATAAAAAGCACATATGGACAGAAGGTGTAAACCTGTTAAATGTATAAGTAAACACATTTAGTCAAATAACATGACAGACTAGGCCTGTGCAGTTGGTATCAGCTTTGCCCAGCATGGGCTCCTCCATCAGGCCTGGTCCTCCTCGCAGAGGAAAGACCCTCAGTCCTCTCCAAACCAAGATCACCGACCTCGGCCTAGGTGAAAGGCGAGATCTACCTATTGCAGAATTGAGTGAAAAAGACGGCCCAGACAGTGCTTCCAATTTGAGGCCTTTTATATAGGCTAATTGCATCTGAATTACTGTTACAATGAAGACTCCATAATCAGCTCACGGCATATAGGCAGGGGGAAAGTGCTATTTTTTACGAGCGGGGGGCGGACCTCACCTCCTCTAGGGGGGTCCTCACCCGGGAAGATTTTTTTTTTAAATATTGAAGTTGAAAACATCAATCTGATGCACTTTGAGAGCAACATGAAGAGATCTATGGATACCTCTTCTCAGCACCCATATGAAACAGAACTGTAAACAGATTTTCTTTTTCTTTATGGATATTTTACAAATCACTCCCCTTTTAAACTGTATTCTTGTTTTACTGCCATATAGTATTTCATACCTGTTTTTCATTTATTCTCTTATTGTTTGTATAACTATAATGATCATATGAAGGTGTGCCGTGGAAATAATCATTGAATAATTTGTGACAAAACCGTTCTAAACACTCGGAGAGTCCTTTAGCTCAACTGAGCCCCTCAGTCTGACAGGGGAGGACTCTCCTCCAGCTTGTTGTGGAACAAACAGCTCCTTATGTCCATTAGTACAGCTAGCTAACCAGATTCTAACATCACGGTCCTCGCTAGCACCGGTCCCTCTCTCTCCCTCTCTCTCTCTCTCACACTAAATGCGCTATTGCCACACACACACAGAGCCGAGCTTGAATGACAGAAGCACACATGTATTTCCATGCAACTCTCTGATTGGTCTGGTGACTTGCCTCTGTTGCATTCACTGAACACGGGAAATTGCAGTCCTGCCGTCCTCTCTTGTGTCATGATGAGGTTCACGTAAAGCATGGTTAATGTATTATATTATTGAGGTGTCTCAAATATACGTCAATCAAGTGGCACCTGCTAACGGGGTGGTGGATGATAGGTTTACATCTAAAAACGTATTTTTCAAACATCATTATATTTATTTTTCTTTCTTTTGTTACTTTTTTTTTAACGGTTCGCGATCTACCGGCACCACACTCGCGATCGACCGGTCGATCGTGATCGACCGGTTGGTGACCACTGCTTTAGACAATAAGAAACATAAAGTTGACTGTTGAGTTGCTCAGTTTTTTTAGATTGTCAATACTATTACTGTATAACTAATATCTCAGGTTAAGAGGCACATTCAAATAAAGATTGGTCTTTAAATACATGTTGTCTTTTGAATTGTTTGTCTAAAGTCAAGGATCTAGAATGATACAGTCTGGTTATTATGCTGTTTGGAGGAGGCCTCACAGGTAAGAGCACTAACTAGCTACCATCACATACCTTAGCTTGACTTAAATGTATTAAACGTATAGTTAAGTGATATCAAAATATAAATAACTAATGTCATGCAAACTAAAGTCAACATATATTGTTTTAAACTGTATTAAAGTAAACAGGTATTATATTGAACTGTATTGAAGTAAACATGTATTATTTTGGACTGTTTTAAGTAATCCTATATATATATAACCTTCTCTCTTACACTCAATGACCCAGATACCCTGCTACACACACATACACCTCCTTCCACCAGCACACACACATATTCTTTGCTCACCTACACTCACTGACCAGATACCCTGCTACAGACACATACACCTCCTCCCACCAGCACACACACACACACACACACACACACACACACACACACACACACACGCACGCACGCACACACGCACACGCACACACACACATCATTTTCAAGGTTCAATCTGGGCCAATATAATCTCAGGCACCAATATATCTGTGTATAATGTTTGATTGTTTAGGAAAGAATAGAGTTTGTGTGAAATATTCCTTGGGAAAGTAAAGGAGTGAACTCAGGTGCAAGATAAAAAGTGACTCTGTCCTTGTTTACTTCCGAAGCTCTCACGCTCTGTTCAGAAGAAAAATACTTTTCCCCAGAACTCTGATTCGCTGTATTGGGCCCGACCCAAAGTGAATCCAACCAGTAAATAACACCTAGGGGAGTGAGAAGCCAAAACAACTCCTCCCCACGGACTCTCTGATTCGCTTAGGAGTAAAATGGGACGGAAGAGCCGACACAACTCCACCCCAGATATGTCTATGTAGGCTATACTGTTGTTGATTCATGCAAAATGCCCCCTGTTTCTGACTGGCTGGTCCCGATATCTGTATCGCACGGCAGTAGAACTGGGAGTCCAGAGTACTCTGTAACTTGTATTGGTGTTTTTTACCATTAAAATCAGATTATTGTTATAACTTTTATTCCGGTGTTTTGAACTCCTTCTCTTATTAATCTGACCAGGCTCATCTAAAGGACGGCGCGGAGGTGGGCTTTAAGCCACCACCACTGTGTTTGCTCCTACAAAACATATTAATATTTGCTTGATTCCAGTGTTGAATTTAGCACAATTGCATACAAACGTTAAGAGATTTTAAGATTCTGAAATATTATGCTAAAATCTCAATAACTTAGATTATTATTTATAGTTTTGCTGAATAGTTTCATGTCCGCTTAACTTAGAAACGTAAAATGCCACGGCAGTGTGCAGATGGGGAGCATGTTAGCTTAGCTTGCTAGCTTCAGCTAGCTCTGGAACTTTCAGCTCGGTGGCAGGAGGTCTCGCCTAGGCTCCGCCTCTTTGCCCTTATTTGGAGCAAGCGGGAGTTGAACTCTGACATCACTGTCGAGCCGTTAGTGGCCGACTCCGCTTCTCTGCAACTCTGCAGAATCCTATGGGTGACGTCACGGACCCTACGTCCATTTATATTATACAGTCTATGATCTGTGCACAAACTTATCTCGTGGCCTCATTGGTCATGTGCTCGTTCGTGTGTTGGCGGAGGGGCTCTGTAAGGAAGTAGCAGATTTCTTCCGGCTGTGTATTTTCAAATTCTAGCACACTCGAGCTGGGTTCTCCAAAATTACCTACCCCACCTTTAAACTGTATTCTTGTTTCGTCATATAGTATTTCATAACTGTTTTTAATGTATTCTCTCTGGCTGTCCATCTCATAATGTTCACATAGAAACTGGCTGTCAATAGGAAGGTTGCACCTTTAGATTCAGGTGTTGTTATGGCAACGTCAGTGGCCAAACAGCCACATTTACTGCTGCAAATACGTTCATACATGCTGTTGACATGTAAAGCAGTGGCAACTATGCCACCATTTCATCTGACTTTTTCTCAGAAATACTGTCACACATAACATCCATATATTTCAGTGCTAGGTTGATGCTTAGCTAAGCTAACTATGAAATACTTTAACTGACAGGACTCCGGATCAACTGTGTACTGTAAGGTAGCTTCTAGCTTCATGTCGAACAGTAAGTCAACATTTCCCAGAGAGCATCCTTTGAAATCACCAGGTAACGCTAAAAAACATTACATTTAGATTGTATGACAAAGTGTTTATTTAATATATCTGGCTATAGCTACTTGCGAACAGTTTAGCCCCACGATTCAAAGTAACGTCAACGTAGCTGTAATTTATACTTTGCTTACATGTTCGCATAACTTGGAAGTTTACTGACATTTACATACCTTGTTTACCTGGCTCAAGTGGTGGCTCTGGGGTTGTTGTGTGAGCCACCATTTGAGAATTTTCGTCTTTTTTAAGAAATGTTTTCTTATGTCCATCTTCAAAAACTCTGAGTCCGACTGACTGTTTATTTTAAACATTGTCACAGCTCACATGATACGTACCTGTCAGCTCATAAAACAGATGTTTATTTCTATTCAACTCTCTGGTTGGTCTGGTGTCTTGCCTCTGTTGCATTCACTGAACACGGGAAATTACAATTCTGCCGTCCTCTCTAGTGTCATAATGAGGTTCAGGTAAAGCACGGTTAATGTATTATATTATTGATAATATAATACATGACTTTGAGAGTAGGCAATCTAGGCATATTAACACAATTAATTAAACATACTTATCAAGGCGACGGTGCTGAGATAAAAAAGAGAGATTATTATTTTTTTGCTTAATGGCTGCCGGGCCCTAAACGGCCGCTTATGTCGCTTAATGGGTTGGGCCGGTGTCAGTACCAGATGTGTTCGGGCTACCAGATATGTTAGGGTGTATTCCCGTCAGCCGTCATATCCGTCTACTCACCTCCCTCTGCTCCCGGCGCTCTGCTGCCACACATCGGCCGTCTGCGGAACTGCAGCCGGAGGAACTCGGGACAGCTTCTTATGTGTGGGGTGCTTTGGTGGGGTCCCATGTACTTGTGCACATAAATAATGTTTCTAATTATTTACAATTAAAAAAAATATATATTCTGCATTACTTTAGCCAACACTTTTATAAGGCCACTAGATTAGATAATTATGAAATGTGTAGATATAATACATATCTTTCAGGTTGTTATTTTGTCATTATGTTTCATGTTTTATTTACCTTTTAGTATTTGTATATAGTATCTGAACTTTGGAGAGGAGTTGGGAGACACACGGCACATCAAATCACATCTACAGATCAAGACAAAGCGAATGGAAGTACTCCCATACTCTTAGCGTGAAAATGTGTGTGAAAACGTGTGCAAAGTCTCCGAAAATCCTAAAAATAAGCTCATATTTGAATTCCCCATAAAAAACAAATCATTCAGTAAAAACAAGGACCCACTGATCATCTACTCTCTGAGGTGATTGCAGGGATGTCTGGCTTGAGTTTCTACCACCAGGGAAAGTGGACAAAAGTGCCCGAGATCAGCCTCTTAATTTACCCAGGGCCTAGTGCTTGGCTTTGGGCATGAAAATTCAGGAAACTCCCCTGAGTATTTTATTAAATATCTGAACTTTGGAGAGGAGTTGGGGGACACACGACACATCAAATCACATCTACAGATCAAGACGAAGCGAATGGAAGTACTCCTAGCATGTGAAAATGTTTGTGAAAAACGTGTGCAAAGTCTCTATAAACGGAGCAGTTGCTGTGATGCTAGCTTTGCGGCTAGTTGTTGTTGTTTGAAGTTGTTGCTATGGAAACAACATGACGGAGAAAAAATTAATATCTTCTACATATAATAACGAACAAAGTAAAGAATGAAGTGTAGGCTATGCCTGTTTGAAGTTGCTATGGAAACAACATGACGGAGAAAAAGTATAATCTTCTACATATAATAACGGACAAAGTAAAGAATGAAGTGTCGGCTATGTTTAAATGTTTGGAATTTGACCATCATGGCCCTCTTGAGTTGCCGTAAAATATGACGGATATACACCCGAACACATCTGGTACCCACGAACACATCTGGTACCTACACCCATAGATATATATAAACACTAGATGACTCACCCGCGCTGCTGGCCAATGGAGACCGACGTTGCCACTTGGCCGCCATCTTGCTACAGGGACTTCTCTCATTCATAACATTATGGTTTACTATTTAAATAACCATAGCTTGCTCAATTTTCAAACGGTTTGGTTTTTTATAAACATCAAAGATGTAGTTATGATACTGCATACTTATAATCATGGACTTTCATATGAAAATAACATTAATCAGATAAAGCAATAGCTATACACACACACACAAGGTATTTATATTAAATATTTGCCGGTGTATATATTTCCATTTATTTTAATGTAACTCATGTTACCACTCTGTAAGCCAAGAGTTGTTAATTTAGCAATGCCTTAGCTTTAAGAACAGGGACACAACTAATGACAATAGCATATGTTGGTATATTATTTAGATATTCACACCTTTATCAGAAGAACCAAACCAACATAAAATGTGCTCACAGACAGGCCAGTTCTGTCTAATTTATCACAATTATTTTTGACATGAGATCTTCATATCATCCTAGTTTTGTATTTAGTTTCTAGATTTGTAAACAAATCCAGAACCTTTGAAATATGTTATTGAAAAAAGACCAAGAATAATATAAACTGTACCATGTGTCCTTTTGTGTCCTTCTGTAGTCCATTTGTGGTTTGTCTTGTCTCACCCCGGCTGATATATCACAAAATCCACTGTTTAAATTGTTCCCTATATTGCCCCTATGCAATATAGGGAACAATTTAAACATAAACTATCCTATGTATCCTTGGGTGTTATGAAAGGCGGCCCAAAATAAATGTATTATTATTATTAAGAAGAACAACTTAGTGTGGTGTGGAGGGGATGTAGGAAGCAGGAGCAGGTGGGGAGAGATGGGACTTCAAGGTTATTTGTTTTAAATGTGTCTTGGAGATAAGGACCAGCTGCACACAATAAAATACAGTATAACACAAAACCAATAAGACACACAGTGACACATGGCACACCAACAATCAATCATCGTCCAGCCTCAGCTTTG
This sequence comes from Pseudochaenichthys georgianus, assembly GCF_902827115.2. Taxonomy (NCBI): domain Eukaryota; kingdom Metazoa; phylum Chordata; class Actinopteri; order Perciformes; family Channichthyidae; genus Pseudochaenichthys; species Pseudochaenichthys georgianus. The sequence goes on along the minus strand of NC_047517.1, from coordinate 12,324,840 downwards.
AGGCTTTCTTTCACAACCATGTTATGGGTTTATTAGACTGAGCAAACATAAACATATGTGGGGAACATAGTGCTGCGTCTCCTGTCAGGTCAAATTCCTCACTCCTGAAGTGCTCACTGCAGAGCAGTGTCCTGTCACAGGAAACAAAACCGTCCCTTCTTAGGGCGAGTTCCCACTGCCTCCTCCTCTCTTTGGTTTTGGGAAACCTTAAAAACATGAGAAAGGTAGCCAGATATATAAATTATTGTCAACATGTTCCTCCCTTCTTTCCTTTAACATTAAGGGTAGGACAAAAATACACATCGAAATTATCATATTTTTGGTATGTATGCATGTATGTATAGCCTACTTTAAGAATAAGACAACCACACTAAGAGTAATAAAAAAGGTGTCCAATAGAAACATTAAATAATTGTGTAAAGAAATGGTAACAACATATTCGAAAGAGGCTGGGTCAACAACAATCTTGCAATACTATTATCTCACATAGCCCCACTGCTCCTGTGTAGCAGGACTTGTAATGTACATACATCCACTAAGTAATGAACGATTATCCGAATTTTAGTCATAATATTGTCATATCTTACACGTGAAAGGTGATCCCACGGGTTCTTGTTTCCAGACTGCGGTGATTAGAGCATCCGTAGGCTGCACAAAAGTCCGGCATAGTCAGGTACTTCTGTAAACACAAAGGCAGCAAATTCCTGTATCATAATGCAAGATGTTTTTAACAAGCCAAACCACTTGGAAGAAATCATGTGTAACTTAAGTTGTGTTGAAAAGAAAGAGCAGTTCTGCCTCTCCCACTGGTGTAAAGTTGCTGGGTCAACTTTGTAATACTAGGTCTCACTGACAGCCTCTTGTTATTAGCCAGCTAATAAATACAACCACATACACAAAGAAAAGCTGCAATTTCAACATGTCCAAGCATCCTGTACCATAGCCATGCTAATCATGTTTATAATAAACCAAACCGTTTGTAAATCAGTCAAGATTTCAGTGAGTTAAGAGTATTTTTGTGCAGATCACTCACCTTACAACAGCTACCATAACGCGAATCAGAGTAACTGTTAACTGTAGCAAGATGGCGGCCGGTCAGCTACGCTGGAAAATCTCCCATGAGCCATCTAGTGTTTATATATATCTATGCCTACACCGGCCCTGGATACAACATAGACTGTATATATAAAGGGTTAGCCCTACCATAGATTACCCAACAAAAATACTCTGGCGCCGCCACTGGCCACATTTCAGACTGTTTTGAAGAATAGTTTTCATTTGTATTTTTTAGCTTTTATGTGAAATAAGCCAAAGGTTATTGATTAATCATTGTTTGGGAGGACACATGTTGCAAAAGTTCCTGATTTGTCATGTTTTTGCTCATTTGCAGCGCTACAATCAGGATCAGCACTTCTAAAACAGGGCTGATACCATAGACTGTATATAGGCTATAAAGGCTGATACAGAGGGGATTATGGGATGCTACAATGTATGATCTGTTTGGTATTTCGAGCCAAACACGTCAGAGACATGTTATACATACATCTGAGACAGGTCTATAATATATCAACCCAATGTGTGCTCTAACATAATATTTATAAATGACTATTATCATTATTATATGCAAGACAATAAATGGCAAAGATATGTAGAAAATAAACGTATTTAAGATACGTTCATAACAAACGTAACGTGGGAGAAAATATGTTTCTAGAAGATATGTAGAAAATAAACGTATTTGAGATACGTTCATAACAAACGTAACGTGGGAGTATCATATGCACGCAAAATCGGACTTCTGCGTATCTATTGCACGCATTTCCAATGTGTAAAGTCGTGTCATGTGTACGCAGACTGAAGAGAGTGGGTTGAATATATTGTTGAAAAGGAGTAGGCCTATATTAGGGGACCTATAAGGTGCCCTGTTATAACCGAGAAAAAAAATTAAATGTGAGGAATATTCTGTACCGGCATGTAGCCAGAAGATGGCGCTCATATACCAGCTACTAATGCTGATGTGGATAGAGAGTATAATGTCGGAGCTAAATGCACACACAAAGGCACATGGCAACAAGACCCAAACACACACAGAGAAAACACAGAGCAACAACACCACAAACACCTTTAGCATACAGTTCACATTCTTCACACACACACACACACACACACACACACACACACACACACACACACACACACACACACACACACACACACACACACACACACACACACACACACACACACACACACACACACACACACACACACACACACACACACACACAGGAAAACTAGACAACAAACACACCAACTTTGATACAGGCACGCCATCACAACACACACAAAAACGTTAACACACATTCACCATCATTCAAAAAGACCCGTACACAGTGCATGTGTTAATTGTTTTTTTACATTTTTGGGATTATGAATTGCACCTTTTTCTTTTTATCTAATCTCTACCTCTGCAATATTGTTTTTGTTACACTGCTGGGGAAAAAAATATTTCACTGAGTAAAAGTAGCAATGATGAAAAGTCACGAAATTCAGGATTTCGAAAAGAAACAGTAAACTTTTAAAAACATCCGATGAATATAAAAAATGTGTTTGTATTGAAATCGCCTAAGTGTTTAATTCACTTGACCTGCTTATCAACTCAACCAGGTATGACCTATATTGAACCAGAAGTTAATTTCACAAATGTGTAGCACAGCACATCTGACGCCGTCCAAGTTAAACCCTCCAAGCCGGCTTATTAACACAGTTAACACATTTATTGAGAAGAGAGGAGCATCAACAGGATAATGCATTGGTGGCTGTGGCACTTTAGGTCCTGTATCCTGAGAGCGGACCGTCACACAACGTAAGCAAGCAAAACTGTCCGAGTGGGAAGGCTGCTCACCCCGCAGAGACACGGTTATACAACGCAGGCTGGGACAGAGAGGAGGAGCACCGTTTACATTAAAGCTTTACTCAATCATCGTATCTCAACACAATATCAACACAAGTCATTCAGCAAGAGTTGGCACCTTTGATTAATATCTCTTTTGAAAAAGTTAGAAAAAGCCGATAAATGCTTAAAAATGAGAAGAGCTGATATTTTTGGATGTTTGGCTTGCAAGTCACACACTAAAGTTGTTACCTACAGTAGGCCTACTATAGACATATAGGCTTTAAACTTTTGTTGCATACACTTGTTTTTGGAGATCATAGAGATATATAAATCTAACTGTTTCTACAGTGTGACTAAAAGATGGGATTAGTATACTATACGTGTGGTTGTCGGACTCACATTTCTATAGATCATATAAAAAGCTGTCATGTGAGGACCTTATAACTTTGAATTAAGCAATTATTTTTTATTTAAACTCTATCGAAAGATGAACTTCTGCATGGGGTTGCACCATCTTTTCATTAATCCATCATTAAGTTTGTATGTAAAGTCCTTTATAAGTTCTTAGTGACTATGAGCTAGTTTCAATTTAGTGATTACAGCTGACTGGGCTGATTTTCATCAAACTGGTGCAAGGGTGTAGTATGGGTCAAGGACAAACATGTTACATTTTGAAGCGGATCTGAAACACAGGGCAAATACACTTAATTTTTCACTTTTCTTTTCATTTCGAGATACAGCATTTGGGCATAAAGAGAGAACATTTATCCGAGCAATAGTTTTATTCCAATAAGGGCTATATTTGTATTTTGGGGTGGTTCCGGTGCGACCGTGGTGCGCCGGTCGATTTATAAGCAATTTGTTAGACTCAAGTTGGAGTAGTTGATACACACACATACAACTCCATTGTTTCACAAGTAACCAGTTTACAACCAAATTTAAAAATAAATGTTAAATCATCGTCAGACGATAGCCGTTGGGTTTTTGAAATTGCATTTTAGCCATGTTTTAATGTTTCCGATAACTAAATCTTGGCATACAAATGCAGAATCTGTTCCATTATCATTCTGCTATTGGTGGAAGAACCCTCCGACCTATTTCTATTTCTGTAAACCAACTCAAACCGTCTGATGACAGGTGGGTAGTTAGGCTAATGCTAACATACAATATTTAACGTTAGCTAGGGATTGAGCTCGACTCCACTTCGAGCGATATAATTACTAACAAAGCACTTATATACTAATAAAGGACTGGCTTATCTAAAGCCAGTTGAGTAGCACTTGAAATGTTTTGGCTCTATGAAACCTGATTTACTTATATGATTCTGTTTTCTTCAAGTTTGTATCTTGTTGGTCGAATGCTCTTATTGTAAGTCACTTTGGATAAAAGCGTCAGCTAAATGCAATGTAATGTAATGATTGAGCCCAGCATTATTGGCCTTTTATGTAGTTTTTTCAGGGATATTTTGTTGTTTTGGTTTAAAATACATTTTAATGGACACTTGACACCAAAATTAAACAGATGTTTTAAACATCATTTTAAATTGGAGTGAAGTTTGAACTTTTGAACAGCTGATGCAACCCCTTCTTGAGTCCCTGAAAAGCTGAAGTATTTTGGACACTGGATGGACTATGATTGTGCGTGCTATGCTCATAGTTGTGCTATGTCTGTGCTTCAATCAGCCTTCTCTGGGAGAGAACTGTGTTTAAAGCAGAGGAATGTGCTTTGTTGTGCCGGAAATGAAATGGCACTGACTGCGATTCATGTTGTGCCTTAGATATACAGTATTGGGTCCCCTAGCCGCATGATTTTGTGAAAAGTGTGCATTAGATTATTTGGAAGTCGGATGTGAATCATTCTATATCTTCTTAAATGAGATCTCTTCTGAACCTTCTTGAAGTTGATAACATAATAACACATTATTGAAGGATAGCAAAAATCTAACAAAAAGAATGTTATTATTAGCTGACAAGATCATCTCTATCTTAGAGACATAGAATCATAAACTCTAGACAATATATATTTAGAAAATGGATAATAGACCTCTTGAGTTCCTGATGAAAAACTCAGCCTGGAACTTGCAATATGTTTTGGCATGCCACACTCTAAAGTAATGTAACGTTTCATAAGGCAAAAGCAAGACGCTTAAACTTTAAAATAATAATAATAGTTCTAGGTCCAAAATGTGGTTTCTGGGCAGAATTGCACTCGTTGCATTTTGTGTAATATTGTTTGCAGGGCCCATTTGGCATATCATTGGAGACAGACTTACAGAGTCCTCGCCACTGTCACAGTGTCACTTAGGTCAGACTCTCATTATTTACAGGTTGCAGGCTTTCTCTGATTTGCTCTTTTTTTAAGAGAAATGCACAAATGTAGCTTTCAAACCATAGAAATAATATGAACTCTTTGCATGACAGCTTAAGACAAGGAACAAATGATTACAAATGGTTATAAAAGAAGGTACGTCAGAAGCTAAAAGTCTTAGAAGAAGGGACAGACTTGGGTTTTGTGCTCCTTTGGTAGTAAACTGCATCCTCAACCTGTGTGGGACAGCAGGAGAGAGTTATGGCCTTTCAAGAGCCCTGCAGCATAAAAGTAGCTCTTGTTTTGTCCTTTTCAGTCCTCTTGTTTCTCACTCTGCTGTCCGTGCAATTTTCTTTTGTCTGTCTTTTGCCTGCAGTCCAGGTTTGGTTTATGGTTTGTTGCTGACTGATCTCCAGGAGGTTAATTTATTACGTGATCAGGCAGCAGTTGATGCAGCGGGGTCCCAGTCTTCTCTTCAGCGCTCCTTTCTTTTTCTTGGGAGTCAGGATTGCGATGATGGCCTCATCGAACACCGTCTTCAGGCCCTTCTGTGTCAAAGCGGAACATTCCACATAGCAACATGCACCAATCTGAGGAGGACACACATATTAACATCCGTCAACAATGCAGGTAAAATACAATGGTAAACTAGCAGTTATGATAGGTAAAGGAATAGATTGTCTTTCTTGCCAATAGTTAATACGAGAATCTCGTAAACCACTACTTCCTGAGCACAAAATAGCCCCTAATGTGTACACATTACAACACATCTTGTAGCATCAATGTTGTTTCCAAATTAAGACTTGAGGCTCTTGAACACACCAAAGCCAGAAAGCAACCTCCATCTGTGGAGCACCTGAATGCACCATTGGCCTTGGCACTCCGAGAATAATTTGTTAGTGTTTGAGACTTTCACAATGGCAGTACAGTGAGTCTAATACAAAAAATGCTTTGCCCAATAACTCCGATATATACAAAAGAGGCTAAAAACTAGGGAAAACATCATTTCATTTCTGTTTCATTCATTTTGAGTTTTTTGGGGGGTTTTCGATTCTTTAGAAGGATTTATATGGAAATCAGGTCTACAACAGTAAGATCTTGCATGGAACTTTTGTGGCCTCAGAAAACTTCATGACTCCAAAAAGACATAAAACACGCCTTAATCCTATCTTACATTGCCAAAAATCCATATTTTAAAGATCCCATGTCATGGCCATTTCTACTGATCATAATTCCATTGTTGAGGTATACTAAAAATAGATTTATATTGTGCAATTTTCCAAAATCCCATTGGTTTCTCATATAGCATCTCTGTATAGTATTCACTCTCTGTCCTAAACGGCTTGTTGGAGCTCCTGCCCCCCCCTCCCTATGAGCCCAGTGGCCGTCTGCGAGACAGCTTTACCCAGCCCGAACACACACCGACTAACAGCCTCGCCGCGTCCCGCCGTCTCAGGGAGGAGAAATCGGCGGAGCTGCAGCTGAGAAAAGATTGAGTGTGTGTGTGTGAGGAAGTCCGCGGATTGGCCCATTTGGACCAATCCACGGACGTAATATAACGGCTCCACCGATTGGTCCATTTGCACGTCACTGTACCCAAGAAGAAAACAATGGAAAAAGAGAAATCTCCAACGAGGCGTTCTGGGGCAGCATACTGTAGACAGGTCTTTTCTGTGTTAGAGTTTTACTCCCTACAGGGTGTACTTTGAGGGTTTGTGACTTTGCAGACCGTTTACATGCAGAAAAACCTTCATAAAACACAAGGGGATGGGTAATAACCGGAAAAGCATGACATGGGACCTTTAATACTTTGAGATGGGTGTAATTTTTGAACGTTTAACTTTTATTCTCAATTTCTGCCTGACAGGATTGATTAATCACAGGCCACATTTGGTATCTATGTCGGACAGCCTGTAACTACTTTTGACATCCATGAGGACCTAGAATGTATTTCTGAATTTATTTTAGGCAAAGAATGCACAGAGGTCTGATTCCAGACATTCCTACAGAGACTTGCAGGGTCAAAGCAACACACAGGAATCTAACTGGACATGACCATCCTACCACACTGACAGTTAGCATCTAGCTCTTTTGTTAGCTACTCATTACTTCTCTTTAGTAGGACAAACAAACAAACCTCCTTTGCTAGTTTCTGTCCTTGCTCAGTGGGTATGGGCTTCTCCTTCATGTCATTCAGTTTGGCAATGGTCTTGGGGTCATCACGAAGGTCAATCTGAAAGAGATAAGGGACATTTCCTCTGAGTTAAGTCATGGATATGAATTCATAACTTTTTTAATAGTTTCTTAAAGACTTAATTTCTGATTTAACAACACAAAATCAGGTATTTCTGCACTTTTCTCCACGCTGCTAAACATAGCCGACCTAAATAACTGACAGCTTTCTTTCTCATTTTGAAACCCACACTTCCTGCTCTTGTACAAAAGCCATTTTACAGCCAACCAAACGGTTCGTCACTCTTCTTGTATCCAATGCAACGCTCAGCACACACAACTCATCCCCATGTCAGTAATGGCCATTTATAATAAATGCATCCACCTGCACAAACGCACTGGGAGCGACCTTAATTAAACCTTTTCTTGATTGGTGTGATTTGTGGCTCGCTGTTATGAAGCTTGTGTGCATATCAGCATCGGGCTCCAGAGCAGCAGAGTTTTGATGGGTACTGATACAAAGGGCAGTAAACATCAGCTGACAGGAGATAAATCAGACACCCACTCCATCCTCCTCACCAACGCGGGGCCCTGGCTGCATTGGCATTTGGTTGCCAGGGAACACAGAGCGAATTCAGCCTCCAGTAAGCGCTGTAATCGTTTTTGGTCATACGGCACCGACAGTGGGTTTTAATACATAGGATAAGTGTCATCTCTTAACATCTTCATGAGTTTAGTGTTGCTTCTATGGAAGATCAAAAGACATGAGCCCAGATTAAGTATCTTTGCATAAATGAATTGCTGTTTTAATGATTACCTTTAAGGCACTGAGGACTAATGTACCAAGCCACAGACCTTTTAAACACATATCAGCCTGAGGTCCCCAGACATGTTTTCCCACTGGAGGGAACTCTAGGATTATAGCCTTTGCCGTCCATTGCATGCACACATATAATAATTACTATTTAATTAAAACAGTTCTCATTTGTTTTGGGTCAGTGTATGTTTTGGTCATTGGATTTTCTTTTCACAAATGGATATTCAAAAACAAAAAACGACTGGATATTTGATTTTCGTTTTCAAATTGAAAAACCAAAATTGAAATACAAGGCGTTTTTCTTTATCATGGTCAAAAATGGATTTACTAAACTTAAAAAACGGGATGATTTTCATTTTCTACTTCTCAAAACAAAACAATAAAATCACTAGAAAACAGAAACAAAAAAACAATCCGTGTATCTACCGTCCAATTGTTTTTCTTTATTAAACACGTAAACGGAAGAGCGTTTGAGAGGCCTTTTTGTTTTTTGCTCTTTACCTTACTAAATGGTCAAATGGTCCTTGGAGCGAGGGGTGGGGCCAAACTCACGGAAGTGATTTCATGTGATTTCATTTTCATGATATCATGTCTACCATCCTCTTAAAATACTCTGTCCAACAATGAAGAAAGGGGTTTTAACGCTGATTCCAAATAGCAGAGAAACATGCATTCTTGTTCTCAGGAGGGGACATTGACACTGAGTCCAACAGGATCGATCTCACGAATAACTATTGGCAGAAAAAATAATAACAAACTCGAGAGACGGCTGAGTGACCGCAGTGCAGAATCGCTGTATAGTTGAAATCTCCTAACAATGTTGTCCATTTTAGACACAGGCCTATCATATTTCTAGCCCTCAATATCATTCTTTATCTGGGCTCAATATGTGCCTTGGCTGTTTTCGTTGTGAAAACAAATGGACATACACGGATTGACCGTCCTCATCTGCGCTCTTATTTTGAAAGACAACTTCCGGTAGCAGAATATGAAAAAATGGGGGATTTTTTGTTTCTGTTTTCTAGTGATTTTATTTTTTGTTTTGAGAAGTAGAAAATGAAAATCATCCCGTTTCTTAAGTTTAGTAAATCCATTTTTGACCATGATAAAGAAAAACGCCTTGTATTTCAATTTTGGTTTTTCAATGTGAAAACGAAAATCAAATATCCAGTCGTTTTTTGTTTTTGAATATCCATTTGTGAAAAGAAAATCCAATGACCAAAACATACACTGACCGTTTTGCCGTAAAAAAAAATCTTGTTTTGTCTGACCAACAGTTCACAACCAAAATATATTCCAGTTATGGTGATATATGACGAGTAATTAAAGTATCAAGTCATCACATTTTAAAAGTATAACCAGCAAAGCTTTGAAAAACAACAAATGAATAAAAGGTCTGGATTTATCAAGGCAAGGCAAGGCAAGGCAAGGCAAGTTTATTTATATAGCACTTTTCAACGCAAGGCAATTCAAAGTGCTTTACAAAAAATGAAAGACATTAAGCATTAAAAAAGAAAAGCTAATAAAATAAACATTAAAAGGAAAAATACATGGATAAAAGTTACAGTGCAGTCTAAAATATGAATAGTTCAATTAAACATTAAAAGAAAAAGTACATGGATAAAAGTTACAGTGCAGTTTAAGATATAAATAGTTCAATTAAAAGCAGCGACAAAAAGAAAAGTCTTCAGCCTGGATTTAAAAGTAGTAAGATTTGCAGCGGACCTGCAGGTTTCTGGGAGTTTGTTCCAGATATTTGGAGCATAATAACTGAATGCTGCTTCTCCATGTTTAGTTCTGACTCTGGGGACAGAAAGCTGACCAGTCCCTGAAGACCTGAGAGATCTGGATGGTTCATCATTTAGCAGGAGGTCAGAAATGTATTTTGGGCCTAAACCATTCAGTGCTTTATAAACCAGCAGCAATATTTTGAAATCTATTCTTTGACACACAGGAAGCCAGTGTAAAGACTTCAGAACTGGAGTGATGTGATCCACTTTCTTAGTGTTAGTGAGGACTCGAGCAGCGGCGTTCTGAATCAGCTGCAGCTTTCTAATAGATTTTTTAGTGAGACCTGTGAAGACACCATTGCAGTAGTCGAGTCTACTCAAGATAAAGGCATGGACAAGTTTTTCCAAATCCTGCTGTGACATTAGTCTTTTAATCCTAGATATATTCTTTAGGTGATAGTAGGCTGATTTAGTAACTGTTTTAATGTGACTGTTGAAACTCAGGTCAGAGTCCATGACTACACCTAGATTTCTGGCTTTATCTGTTGTTTTGAACATTGCAGACTGAAGCTCAGCGCTAACTTTTAAACGTTCTGCCTTGGCTCCAAAAACCATTACCTAAGTTTTATCTTTGTTTAATTGGAGAAAGTTCTGACACATCCAGTCATTGATTTGTTCAATGCACTCACTCGGTGTTTGAATTGGAGCATAGTCTCCTGGTGAAATTGTTACGTACATTTGTGTGTCATCTGCAAAGCTATGGTAACTTATTTTGTTGTTCTTCATTATCTGAGCCAGTGGTAGCATGTAGATGTTAAAGAGAAGAGGCCCCAAGATGGAGCCTTGAGGAAGCCCACATGTCATATTTGTCAACTCAGATGTGTATTTACCTATAGAAACAAAGTTGTTTCTATCCTTTAAGTAGGATTCAAACCAATTTAGAACTGTTTCCGAAAGTCCCACCCAGTTCTCCAGTCGGTCTAGTAATATGCTGTGGTCAACAGTGTCAAACGCAGCACTGAGATCTAATAATACTAACACTGAAGTTCTGCCACTGTCTGTGTTTAAGTGGATGTCATTAAAGACCTTTACAAGAGCAGTCTCAGTGCTGTGGTTTGGACGAAAGCCTGACTGGAAAACATCGAAACAGTTATTTAAATGCAAGAAATTACTCAACTGTTGAAAAACAACTTTTTCAATGATTTTACCTAGAAATGGCAGGTTTGATATGGGCCTGTAATTGTTCATTACTGAAGCATCTAGATTATTCTTTTTTAAGAGCGGTTTAATGGCTGCAGTTTTCAGGGCCTGTGGAAAAATACCTGAGTGAAGAGATTTGTTTACTATATGAAGTAGTTCTGAGGCCATGCAAGGCAAAACATCTTTGAAAAATCCTGTTGGAATAATATCAAGGCAGCAGGAGGAGGATTTCAGAAGTTGTATAATGTCCTCTAGGTTTTTATCATTAATCTGATGGAATTGTGTCATGATGTCTGAATTGATGTTAAGTGGACCCAGAGACAACACATTTGCTGTTCCTGACTGCTTGTCTGATTTTCTGAGTTTTGTCAGTGAAAAAGGAGGCAAAATCATTGCACGCCCTGATGGATAGAAATTCAGAGGCTACTGACACTGGGGGGTTAGTTAGTCTGTCGACGGTAGCAAACAAGGCACGTGCGTTGTTTTTGTTTTTGGTAATGATGTCAGAGAAGAACGATTGTTGTGCGTTTTTCAATTCCAAATTATAAAGGCCAAAGTCTCTCTTTATAAATGTCAAAGTGAACCTGGAGATTTGTTTTTTGCCACCTGCGTTCAGCTTTTCGACATTCTCTTTTTTCTGTTTTAACGGTCATGGCGTTTCTCCATGGAGATATTTTCTTCCCAGTCACTTCATTTACCTTAATTGGAGCAATGGCATCTATAACATTTTTAATTAAAATTATCTACTAGCTCATTTACTGAGGTGTTAGCAGGGGCAAGTGTGGAAGAAAAATTCTGAGTGAAAAATCAGAAAATGTTCTGAAAACTAACATTTTGCAGGCTATATGTAAGGAATATCTTTGTGAGGTTTGTGATACTCCATGATTATCTCCTGTGCCAAACGAAAGCAGATTCAATGTATATTTGTCTCTGAATTGTAAAAAAGTTCTCTGTTAGCCTTGGTGGTCTCTT